>NW_025977435.1:1193-3542 GCF_021869965.1 Rhincodon typus | reverse complement strand
ACAGGAACAGCATGAGGCCATTCAGCCCCCTCCCGAACCTGATACACTGGAAGAACAGGAGGCCATTCCGTACCCCTGTCCCATGCCTCATGCACAGGAAGAGCCCCTCCGAGCCTGCTCTGCTGTTCAAGGAGATCACGGCAGATCTGTGACCTAACCCTGCACCTCTGGCGAAAGAAAACCTCCCAATCTCCCAGATTTTAAAATCAATTGTTCCTGTATCTCTGTTGGCGTGACCGTTCCAAACACTCTTCCTCCTCCCCCAGCTTTGCAAGTGACGGCATTCCCTAATTTCACTCCTAAATTTTTCGACCCTGTCCTGGAATCCCGGACACTTGTGACTGTGATCCATCAGTTCCCCTGCGATATATTGCAAATGACCGTCAAAGAATCAACCCCTGAACCCCGCAAATTTCAGGAAGTTCGATCCTAGTTGTGTTTAATTTCGCCTCGTCCATTAAACCCTTAGATCCCAGATTCTGGTGAATAAAGACAGGATACTGCCTAGGCTGGAAATGTGAAATGAAAATGAAACAAGAGAAACTCAGCAGGTCTGGTAGCATCCGAAGAGAGAGAAAAACGTTTCGAGTCTATCAGAATTGACGGAAGTGGGAAAATTAATGAGTTTTATTTTACATGAGAGGAAGTCGGGGAAGGTTAGAGTCAGAGAGTATGGAAGCAGGCCCTTCAGCCCGTGCTGACCCAGATATCCTAAATTAATCTAGTCCCATTTGCCAGCATTTGGCCCTTATCCCTCTAAACCCTTCCTATTCATGTACCCATCCAGATGCCTTTTAAATGTTGTAACTGTACCAGCCTCCTCCACTTCCTCTGGCAGCTTGTTCCATACACGCACCACCCTCTGCACAAAAAAGTTGCCCCTCAGGTCCCTTTTAAATCTTTCCTCTCTCACCTTAAACTTATGCCCCTCTAGTTTTGGACTCCCCCCTACCCTGGGGGAAAAGACCTTGTCTATTCACCTTATCCATGCCCCTCATGATTTTATAAACCTCTATAAGGTCATCTCTCAGCCTCCGATGCTCCATGGAAAATAGTCCCAGTCTATTCAGCCTCTCCCTGTAGCTCCAACCTTTGTAAATCTTTTCTGAACCCTCTCAAGTTTAACAACATCCTTCCTGTAGCAGGGAGACCAGAATTGAACGCAGTATTCTAAAAGCGGCCCTAACCAATGTCCTGTACAGCCACAACATGACCCTCCCAACTCCCTATACTCAATGCACTGACCCATAAAGACAAGCGTACCGAATACCTTCTTCACCGCCCTGTCTACCTGCGACTCCACTTTCAGGGAGCTATGAACCTGCACCCAGGACCCTACCATTAACTGTGTAAGTCCTGTCCCACTTTGCCTTTTCCTTATTGCTCCCATTTGCCCAGATGGCCTTGTCTTGTTGACTTCTCTCTGAGGAGTGTGGACATTTTCTCCCTTTCACACCTTCATTAACACCCATTTGACATCTCAATCATTCCTTTACCAACGTTAGCAACCTCAGCCTTTGGCTTTGGCCACCCACACACCAACTGTTCCCCTCCCTCTTACTCCCCTTCCGTCAACAATATCAAAACCAGCATTTCCCAGGTTTCCTGATAGAGGCATAGAGTCATAGAGTTATACGGCACGGAAACAGACCCTTCAGTCCAACTCGTCCATGCTGACCAGATATCCTGAATTAATCCAGTCCCGTTTGCCAGCATTTGGCCCCTATCCCTCTTAAACCCTTCCTGTTCATGTCCCCATCCAGATGCCTTTTAAATGTTGCAATTGGACCAGCCTCCACAACTTTCTTATTCCATACACGCACCACCCTCTGCGTGAAAAAGTTGCTCCTTAGGTCCCTTTTAAATCTTTCCCCTCTCACATTAATGGACGGAGATGTATATCCTCCAGGGTTGGAGTTTGAAAATCCAGGTCAACACTCCGTCACTCCCGGTGCCAGTAACTGAGGGAGCGCTGCACTGTCGAAGGGAGATGTACTTGAGCTGCAAAATCAAGGCCAACGCTCCCTCCCCCCTCCACTGCCAGCACTGAGGGAGTGCCGCACCATTGGATCTGCAGACTTCCTGAACTACATGAGGACAAGGGCAATTAGACAGCAAAAGCATCACAGGGAGAAAAAGACAACAGGGAGTGTTAATGGTCGAGGAGGAGCGACAAAGCATTGATTGGTCCAGGGTTGATGTTAATAGCAGAGCAAATGTCAAATCTGATTGAGAGGCGAAACAGAAAGTACGATACAGATTGTTGCTGAGGGAGTGGACGTGGGGATTGATTTACCAAATAGAGGACACAGCTCATGGTCTGGTACATCCCTGCTGCACTTTCCACCC
>NW_025977435.1:468-1093 GCF_021869965.1 Rhincodon typus | reverse complement strand
CTTCGTCTGTTTTGTTCTCTGCTTGGAATCTAGAATTCAACCTGTCTCCTCGAGCAATCTTCATCATTGGTCTAAGCCCCAGATGTAGGATCTTATCAAAGTCCTACTTATGTATGGTACATCAATCGCACTGCCCTGGTCAACCTGATTCGGTTATAATGGCAACACGTTGAATTCAGTACAGAAATCAAGGTTTTTCAGAGAGATACGGGATTAATTCTAGAAAGCCCATAAATGGACAGAGTATAGGGACTAAGGCAATGGTTTGAAACAAGAGTCAGCTGTGGTGTGGGACTGACTCAGTGCTGTAGAGTTCGAGTGTTTCTCTACTGACCTCTTCTGGGTGGCAGACTTGATAAGATGGGTAGCACTCTCACACAGGAGGCCCCATCCTCAAACTAGGAATATTTGCATAGGCTCTTACACCCTGATGCCAGTGAAGAAGGAGCAGGCATTATACGAGGGTCAGCGCTGAGGGAACGGGCACTGTCGGAGGGTCAGCGCTGAGGGAGCGGGCACGGTCGGAGGGTCAGCGCTGAGGGAGCGGGCGCTGTCGGAGGGTCAGTGCTGAGGCAGCGGGGTGCTGTCGGAGGGTCAGGGCTGAGGGAGCGGGGCGCTGTCGGAG
>NW_025977435.1:0-368 GCF_021869965.1 Rhincodon typus | reverse complement strand
GCGCTGTCGGAGGGTCAGCGCTGAGGGAGCGGGGCGCTGTCGGAGGGTCAGCGCTGAGGGAGCTGGCACTGTCGGAGGGTCAGCGCTGAGGGAGCGGGGCGCTGTCGGAGGGTCAGCGCTGAGGGAGCGGGCGCTGTCGGAGGGTCAGGGCTGAGGGAGCGGGGCGCTGTCGGAGGGTCAGCGCTGAGGGAGCGGGCGCTGTCGGAGGGTCAGCGCCAGGGGAGCGGGGCTGTATCTATCCCTATGGCACTGCAGTTAGAGATTGGTTGACAGGGAGTGGTTTACAGGAAGGCGCACTCAAGTGAATGACTCCCAGTAGGAGCTCTATTTCATCGGGGAGCTGTACTAATTGAATCCAATTCGGCTCC
>NW_025977434.1:4889-6972 GCF_021869965.1 Rhincodon typus | reverse complement strand
TGCCTCACTTCCGGGTTTCCTCCGTAGTGGAATGTATATGGGGTCGAGTTCAATGTGTTTATTAATAGCCTGCTTCGTGGAGTGCCATGCTTCCAGGAATTCTTGTGCTTGTCTCTGCCTAGCCTGTCCCCTTCGACCCCATATACATTCCACTACGGAGGAAACCCGGAAGTGAGGCAATCCGTCGCAACGGACCCCAGAGTTTAAAAACCAGGCGGGAAAACACCCCGACGCTTCATCAGAGGCTGCACTGAGGATGTTACCCAGCACGGTAACGAAACGTCTGCGGAACAACAAACCAGCTCGGCGAGCCAACCAACCTCAACACCCACAACCCGAGCTACAGATCTACTCCAAAACCTTATAGCCTTTTAGGGTATTATCAAATGTTTCCAGACTGTCTGATTCACCTATCCCCAAGTTCTTAGTTGACGTAGGAAGACAGTTATAAATATCTTCATTTTGCTTCCTCATTGCAATGTTGTAATTTTGTGCAATATTTATTTTGCTGCAGCTGGACTGTGACTTGGATTCTCCTTATGGGAGGGACCAGTGCATCTAATGCGACCATGGTAGTCTCCACACCTCCAAGTCTGGAGGGATTTCAGCGATGGAACTTGGCAGGAAGCAGTGACGCTATTGGGGTTTGCATTCAGACTGATCTATTGGCAAGATCACACCGATGTTCCCCTAAGGCCAACTTGACATCAGTGATCAGAATCCAGACAAGTCCAATTAGCTCAGTTGGCTTGATGGCTGGTGTGTGATGCAGAACAACACCAACAGTTCAGGTTCAATTCCTACATTGATTGCAGTTACCATGAAGGACCCTCAAGCTCCAAATGAAAGAGTTATTTTTCTCTAATGGGAGAGCTGGACTATGGTAGCTTTAGGTCATTTGCACATCACTTTAAATCAATGCCCTCTCATTCCTTTGCTTTATAGAGTGACACCAACTTCATCCCAATCGACACTAAGTGGAGCCCTTCTCCCCACTAACATGCCCCACACACACACACCCACACACTCACACACCCACCCACACACACGCACACACACATCCACACACACACATCAACAGTCTTCTCCACATTCACACTTAACCAGCCCATTCACTCCACCACACACACACTGTAATCCACCTCCACACCAAACATGCCACTGTAATCACCCTCTCTCCCCAACACACACTCACCACAACATATTAACACTGTAATCACCCTCTCTCCCCAACAGACATCCACTCACCAACACTGTAATCAGCTCTTCTTTTCGTGTATTTTATGCATTTTTTTTAGGTTCCGAAGTCGAGTCATTGGATTCCCTCTCTGCAGAAGCTGCTAGTCCTGCAGATTTTCTCCAGCACTTTCTGTTTTTATTTTTGATTTCCAGCATGGAGTGTTTTAATTCTATTCATGCAATGTCAAAATTTGAACTGTAATTACTTTTATAGATTTTATGAATAAAGGATATTATTGAAGAAAAAACTGCTGGCCTATGATCCAGGATGGGTGTAGCGTGTCATGGCAAAATTGAGGCAGAGGGTGACATAAAGCCAATCCAATCAGGATTGGGATCTGGATAGCACATGGCAGGGCTTCCCAAAGTGAATTCAGGGACTGAAAGATCCAAGGCAGTAATGGAAAGCACCTTCTCCTGCCCTTTTCTCCCACTAAACCAGCCTTATCCTCCTTAAGGAGAGATGTGGATATGTCGGTGTTTGACTGGGGTAGACAAAGTTAGAAGTCTCAAAACACAAGATTATAGTCCGGCAGGTTTATTTGAAATCACAAGCTTTTGGAGCACAGCCCCTTGTTCAGGTGAAAGCTCTGTGATTTCAAATAAACCTGTTGGACTATAACTTGGTGTCTCTGACTCTTTAAGGAGTCACAACAAGTACCAAGCCTGGAAATGGGCTCACAGTGGGAAATGTATGAAAAGCGCTGGCATAGGGGAAAGATAGCAAGAACTGCCGATGCTGGAGTCTGAGATAACACAGTGTGGAGCTGGAGGAACACAGCAGGCCAGGCAGCATCAGAGGAGCAGGAAAGTTGATGTTTCGGGTCAGGATCCTTCTTCAGAA
>NW_025977434.1:0-4389 GCF_021869965.1 Rhincodon typus | reverse complement strand
GGGACAGGCTAGGCAGAGACAAGCACAAGAATTCCTGGAAGCATGGCACTCCACGAAGCAGGCTATTAATAAACACATTGAACTCGACCCCATATACATTCCACTACGGAGGAAACCCGGAAGTGAGGCAATCCGTCGCAACGGACCCCAGAGTTTAAAAACCAGGCGGGAAAACACCCCGACGCTTCATCAGAGGCTGCACTGAGGATGTTACCCAGCACGGTAACGAAACGTCTGCGGAACAACAAACCAGCTCGGCGAGCCAACCAACCTCAACTCCTAAAAGCCTAGTTAGAAAACAAGCAGGAGCCTGGTGAGTCCCAGAATGTACTTTCAGACAAAGTATGGAATCATGATCAGTCAATCTTTCCTAAGCATCAATCCTAATCGTGATGAAAGGCTTGAAGGAAAGCAGCAGGTTCAGTGTGATTGGGCACTGTATGGAAATTTAATGCAATTTGTGACTTATAAGATCTCTGCAATGATAGCACAATGGAGGTTTGGTTGTAGAATAGAAGTAGAAAGTGGTTATATCAGGAAAAAAAAGGGTGCATTTTATATTCAGCCTGACATTTGTGGAGGGGAAAATTCTACAGTCCATTATAAAAGATATAATCGTAGGCAGCTTGGAAAACAGTGGCAGGATTGGACAGAGTCAGCATGGATTTACGAAAGGGAAATTATGCTTGATAAATCTTCTGGAATTCATGGAGGATATAACTCATGGAGTTGATGAGAGAGAGCCAGTGGATGTGGTTTATTTGGATTTTCATTAGGCTTTCATCAAAGTCCTACATAAGAGATTAGTGTGTAAAATTAAAGTGCATGTGATTCAGCTAGTGTACTGACATGGATAGAGAACTAGTTAGCAGACACAAAAGGAAGAATAGGGATAAATGTTTCTTTTTTCTAGTGACAAGTGGGGTGCTGCAGGGATCAGTACTTGATCCCCAGCTATTCACAATATAAATTAATAATTCAGATGAGGGAACTAAATTTGCAGATGATACAGAGCTGGGTGGGAAGGTGAGCTGTGAGGAGGATGCAGAGATGCTTCAGTGTGATTTGGACAAGCTGAGCGAGCAGGCAAATGCATGGCAGATGCAGCATAATGTGGATAGATGTGAGGTTAACCACTTTGGAAGCAAAACCAGGGAGGCAGGTTATTACCTAGATGGCTATTAATTGAGGTCAGGAGTCACACAATACCAGTTTATAGTCCAACAGATTTATTTGAGATCACAAGCTTTTGGATCACTGCTCCTTCATCAGGTGAAGTGCTTCACCACTTTCATAAGCACAAACTGGACTGTAACCTGGTGTCGTGTGACTCCTGACCATGTCCACCCCAGTCCAACACCGGCACCTCCACATCATGGCGGGAATGTGCAACAAGACCTGGGTGTCCTCGTACACCAGTCACTGAAAGTAAGCCTGCAAGTGTAGCAGATGGTCAAGAAAACAAGTTGTATGTTGGCCTTCCATAGCGAGGGGTTTTGAGTATGGGAGCAGGGATGTCTTGCTGCAATTCTACCCAGAGACCATACCTGGAACATTGTGTGCACTTTTGGTCTCCTCATCTGAGGAAGGACATTCTTACTATACAGGGACTGCAGCAAAGGTTTACCAGACTGATTCCCGGGATGGCAGGATTGACGTATGACAAGAGATTGAATTAGTTAGGATTGTATTCACTGGGGTTCAGTAGAATAAGAGGCTGTCAGGGCAGACAGGGTAGATGTAAATGGATGTTTCCAAGGGCGGGAAGTCCAGAACCACAGGTCACAATGTAAGGATTCTTTTTTATTTATTCACTCATGGAATGTGGGCATTGCTAGCTAGGCCAGCATTATTTGCCCCCTGAGAAGGTGGGGTGAGCTGCTTTCTTGAACTGCTGCAGTCCACCTGCTGTGGGTTGATCCATAATGCCCTTAGGGAGGGAATTCCAGGATTTTGACCTAGTGACAGTGAATGAACAGAGATATATTTCCAAGTCATGATGGTGAGTATCTTGGAGCGGAACTTACAGGGGTGGTGTTCCGATGTATCTGCTGACCTTGTCTTTCTAGACGGTAGTGGTCATGAGTTTGTAGGCTGATGTCTAAGATTTCTGGTTAATGTCTGCAATGCGTTTTGTAGATAGTACACACTGCTGCTACTGAGCGTCGGAGGTGGAGAGAGTGGATGTTTATGGATGTATTGCCAATCAAGTGGGCAACTTTGTCCTGGTGTCAAGATTCTTGAGTGTTGTTGGAGCTGCACTCATCTAGGCGTGTTTCTGAGATTGTTGAAATCAGATAATAGAATCATAGACCGTACAATACAGAGTGAAACCCCTTGGCCCTTTATGCTTATGCTAGCTCCCTGTAAAAACTATCTACTCAGTCCTATGCCCATGCCCTTTTACTACAATCTTTCAAAAAAATTAATTTTCTAATATTAACCTACTTTTGTTTCTGGTAATGTAACCAGGGTTCTTAATAGTTATGTATATTTATTTAAAATAAAACTTGAATCTTCCTCTCCATGTCTGCAGGAACATTTCCAGTACAAGGTGTTCAAAATGGGACAGATACTGGCGTCCAACCAAGGATTTGCATGATAATATCCACAGGAATACAGTGTCTTGTTATATTCACCTAGCACAACACGCAGCACACAGGATTGCTTCTATAGCACAGTGAATTATAATCTGGTTTAAGGTGGAGTTCACAGTGTAGCAGCAATGTTGGACAAACAGGAGCGAGAAGAACATCAAATAATTTAGATTCGGTGATGTGGATGAGGAAGGAGTGTTCATAGTGGGTTTGGAGCAGGGTAGGTGAGAGAGGAAGAAGGAGGGAGATGTACTCTTCACTGAATCATGTTGACACAGCAATTGGCCACTGTGTTCCCGGATTTGGAAGTTGAACTGAACCGAGTACAATTTCTCATTGACATCCAATATCCTCTATATTACATGCACGTGTGGATTACTGGTACAAAGAGAATCAGGGTGGGATGGTGCAATATTCATTGGAGACGTTCAGGAACCTTTCAATTGGAAATCCAAATTGATAGAAATCTTCAGTTCTGAGGAAGGGTCACCGGACCCGAAACGTTAACTCTGTTTTCTCCTTCACAGGTGCTGCCAGACCTGCTGAGCTTTTCCAGCAACTTTGTTTTTGTTCCTGATTTACAACATCCACAGTTCTTGCGGTTTTTGATAGAAATCTTGTTTGTCAACTGCAGCTCAGTTGGTCAGCACTCCTTCCTTAGTCATCATGTTCAAGGTTCAAAATCCCCCCTTGGACTAGAGCACCAAAACCAACACTGAGACCCCAGTGTAATACTCAGAGAGAGCTGTACAACCACAGGTCCTGCCTCTCAGATGAGATGATAGATATCCTCTAACTAGATGTCATTACATACCTCTACAATAAGTGAGACTTGAACTGAGGCATTCTGGCTCAAAGGCAGGGACACTACCAGTGTGGCACAAGAGCCCTTCAGCCAAGATGTTAAACTGTGACCTCATACGCTCCTCAGATAGTTGTAGCTGATCATCATGTAGCATTATTTTGAAGAGAAGTGGAGTAATGACCAGTATTTTTCCCTTTATCGACATCACTCAAACATATTACCTGGCTATTTGTTACATTGCGTTTTTGGGAGCATGCTGTACACAAATAGGAGCTGTGTTTCTGACATTATAACTGTGAGTATACCTCAAAAGTACTTAATTGGCTGTAAAGTACTTGAGACAAACGGTGGTTGTGAAAGATGTGACATAACTGCAAGTTTTTCTTTTTTGATTATCTAAACAGTAAGTCCTGAGGAGCAGTCCTGAAACAGTTTGACTAGATTAAAAGGAAATGGTATAGTTTTCAGCCTTGGTCAGAACTGAGGGCTGATGGTCACACCCAGTGCACTGTTGTAACCCTCTGAATCGAAGCCTCTCAACCAATCTTTTCCTTCTCATATATTGTCACAGACTCTGGAATTCAAGCTCCTCTATTCCCAAAATCTTCACAAAGGTTAAAAAATGTTCTTGAAGGATGCAAAGTCCTCAATTTACCTGTCAGACAAATCCAGGCTATCAGGAAACATGGATCAGATGTCTGTACTTAACAAGAAATAGAACTTTATGACAATAAGTAGATTTTAACCTCAGGTGAACAATTATGAATTATCAACACGTAACTCTACTAGTTAAGACTCCAACACCCCTTTCTAAAACTCTTATATACACACAGGCAGACTAAAACATATTGGAATTATGGGTCGAGTGAAAAAAAACTGGGAAACTGATTGGAATGCTACAACTTAGCGTTTCACACTTAAACTGCAAGAAAACTTGAAAAGATATAGTAGGAACTGCAGATGCTGGAGAATCTGAAATAACAAGGT
>NW_025977433.1:0-6973 GCF_021869965.1 Rhincodon typus | reverse complement strand
ACACTCACCTTTCCTGGCTCCATCCCCGCCTCTTCGACCTGTTTGTTTCCTCTCCACCTATCCTCTCCTCTATCCCTCTTCTATCCGCCTCCCACTCTCTCCCTATTTATTTCAAAACCCCCTTCCCCTCCCCCTTTTCTGATGAAGGGTCTAGGCCCGAAACGTCAGCCTCTCTGCTCCTATGATGCTGCTTGGCCTGCTGTGTTCATCCAGCCCTGCACCTTGTTGTCTCGGATTCTCCAGCATCTGCAGTTCCTACTATCTCTGATTCAATTTAGAATTGTAGCCCTGTTTTATATTGTCCCTCATTAAACTGCATCATCTCGCACTTCTTTCCATTGAACCTTATCTGCTGCCTATTTGCCTACTCCATCAACTTGTCCACATCCTTTTAGAGTTACTGTTTTATGGCACTGTGCCAAATACCTCCTGGAAATCCATGTACACAATGTCAACTGTTACTTCCATCAATCCTATAACCTCTTACTTAAACTCCAACAGTTAGTCAAATATGACATCCTCCTTTAGAAATCCTCACTGACTCTTCCTAATCAACACACCTTTTCCCATACCAAATAATTATTTCTAGAAAATAAAACCCAAAAGAACTGCGGATGCTGTAAATCAGAAAAAAAACAGAAGTTGCTAGAAAAGCTCAGCAGGTCTGGCAGCATCAGTGAAGAAAAAATCAGAGTAAACATTTTGGGTCCGTTCTGAAGAAGGGTCACTGGAACCAAAATGTTAACTCTGATTTTGTCTTCATGGATGCCGACAGACCTGCTGAACTTTTCCAGCAACTTCGGTTTTTGTTCCCAATTATTTCTAGAAGTTCCCCACTTGTGAAGTTCAACTAACCAGACTGTAATTGCTAGGATTATCCTTACAAACTCTTTTGAACAAGGCTGAAATGTGTGCAATTCTCCAGTGCACTGATATGTCCCACGTGTTCAAGAGGCCAGTGGCCCCATAATTTCTACATCTACTTTCTTTGAAATCCTTGGAGGCATCTTATCTGGTCCCAGTGCCTTGTCAATTAATTGTCAATAATCGATCCAAGATTTCTTCCTTATTAATTTCAAAATCTTTTGAGTGACAGAGTTTCCTCCTCTGTCACCTTAGCCTGGACAGCATCCTTTTGTAGAGACAGATGAAACATATTCATTTAAAGCCTTCGCTATACACTTATCCAAGTGTAAATCTCCTTTTCAGTCTCTGATCAGCCCTGCTCCTGCTTTAACCACACTTATCATTTATATTATTATAGAAGACTTTGGGATTTTCCTTTACGTTATCTGCTAATCTTTCCTCATGGTCCCTCCTTGCTTCTCTTATATGCTTTTCACTTCCCCCCAAACCTGCAATGCTTATGTTTATTCTCAGTTGTGTTTTCTGCCTTACACCTGTCATAAGCACACAGTCTTCTTTCTTATAGTCATAGTCATAGAGTCATACAGCACAGAAACAGACCGTTCCATCCAACAAGCCAATGCCGACTATAATCCCAAACTAAACTAGTCCCACCCACCCGCACTTGGTCCATATCCCTCCAAACATTTCTTATTCATGAGCCTGATTCTCAGGAGCAGCTGCAAGATCCACGCTACTCTCAGTCCACCATTTTAAAATGTTTATATTAAATCCAGGGAACGCTGGATTGTTTGTCTTAATTTTTCCAATAACTTAACTGTGTACTGCTTTTTGAAGGTAGCCTGTTGTTCAGCTGCCAACCTCTTACTCCAATCAATCCTGCTCAATTCTGTTTCTCCCCCATTAGGTCAGCTCTCTGCCAATTGGTTGTGCTTATTCTGGAATGTTGCACGTCATTCTCCAACATCATCCTGAATCTCGTGATATGCTGATCACTGTCTCCTAAAATGTTTTCCCTGACACTTGATCCATTTGGCCCACCTCATTTCCAGGAACTAGGTCCAACAATGCATCCTTCCTTGTTGGACTAGACACCCTGCTGCAGGAAACTCTAAACCACCACTACTACCTCTCCACCCCTCACACTTGACGTTGATTCTGCCACTAATTTGGTTACCTGTTTCTAGCCATGAATTTTATTTCTTTCACTGGTCACTATCTCAGACAAAACCAGACTGTTCACAAATGTGGAATTCTTGTTGACCTGGGCTGAAATTATCGCTCCAAATCCTCCTCAGTACCAAGATTGCCTACACCCACTTGTGCAATATTTCTCCTCCTTCAGCCCACCTGCTGTTCAAACCATCGTCCATACTTTGCTATCTTCTGACTTGTCTGTTCCAATGGACTCCTGACTGTGTCCCATCTTCCACCGTCCTATAATCTTGCACTTATTTAAAAACCATATCCTATATCAAACCCATTCTAACTCACCAACATCCTTGTGTTCATTAGCCTGATCAACCTACATGTTGAATTTAAAATTCTTGTCATCACATTCAAATCGCTTTAAGGCCTCACCACTTTCAATCTCTGTAGCCTGCTTCAGATTTAAATCCTCTGAGAACTTTACAGTCCTCCAAATATCACCTTGCTTGTCCCCCACTTTTTTGTTCATCATTCACACACGTCTTCAATCACAAGCAATCAAATCTGTGGTATTCCCTCACTCGGCTTTTATGCCTTCTTACTTTCCATTAATTGAGACATTCCTTAAAACTACTTTGACCAAGCTTTTGATCATTCAAGCCTTGTTATCACATAGTTACCATTGTTACCTTGTTACCATTACACACTACCTGTCATTAGTCACTAATAGTCCCCATTGACAAGTATTCACCCTCCCAGCCTCATCGTTGTCAACTCTTTGTCTGTTCAACTGCTCTTTTCTCTCTCTTTAGGCTCTATCCTATCATTTACTCCCTAGCCCATCCCCCTCCCCTTTTTTCTGCATATAAACTGATGCTTTCCCAGCCACCATCAGTTCTGAGGAAGGGTCACCAAACCCGAAATGTTAAACTCTGTTTTTCCGTTCACAGATGCTGCCAGACCCGCTGAGCTTTACCAGCAACGTTTTTTTAGTTCCTGATTTACAGCATCTGCAATTCTTTCAGTTTTTGTTGTGTTGTTTTGATCATTCAAACTAGTGTCTGCATTTGAATGGTGTCAGATTTTACCTACTTTAGGTTATCTTTCTACATTAAAGTTAAATGCAAGTTGTAATTTATCAATATGCAATTTTTGTCAACAGTCCTAAAAATAAACTTTGTGCCATTGTGGTACATTAGATTAATAACTTCAAACTGACTGGATAACTTGATTTATTGAAACACATCAGTTTAGGGTTATTCAAGCAACAACGACATTGAAAACATCAAATCAAATTTGTTTACCCTAAGTTAGAGTCATTCAGCATAGAAACAGGCCCTTTGGACCACTACGCTTATGCTGACTAACAAACACCAAACTACGTGAATTCCTTTTACCGGCACTTGGCCCATAGCCTTGCAATGAGGTGCAGAGCTGGATGAACGTCAGCCTTTCTGCTCCTATGATGCTGCTTGGCCTGCTGTGTTCATCCAGCTCTGCACCTTGTTGTCTCGGATTCTCCAGCATCTGCAGTTCCTGCTATCTCTGATTCAATTTTAGCCTTGCAATGACCTGGTATTTTAAGCACTCATCCAAATACTTCTTAAGTGTTGCGAGAGTACCTACTTTTACCACCCTCTCAGGCAGTGTGTTCCGCATTTCCACCACCCTCTGGCTAAAAAAAATCTTTCCTCAGATCCCCTCTGAACCTCACCTAAATTTTATGCTCACCTGCATTTAAGATGAGAGAGGGAAAGTTCAATGGAGATGTTAGGGGCATTTTTTTTACATAGAGTGTGTTAGGAATCTGGAAAGCACTGCCGGGGTGACGGTGGAGTCAGATGTGATAGGGGCGTTTATGGAATTTTGGATAAGCACATGAATATGCAAGGAACGGAAGCATATGGACCAAGGGGGGGCAAATGGAATTACTTTAATCTGGCGTCACGTTCAGCACAACATTGTGGGCCGAAGGGCCCATTCCTGTGCAGTACTGTTCTGTGTTCTATGTTCTATGGCAGCCTAGGATATAGCACATCAGGCCCTGGGGATTTTTGGATCTTCATACACATCTTCCATTTACTTCTGCACAAGCGTCTTTAAAATTCTTTATGCCCCATTGAATTTTATACAGTTTTGGAATAATTTTGCGTTGATAAAGACCTTGTTTATGTTTACTTGGGAAGCAACAGTTTATAGCTCCTGGAGCCTGCGTCGTAATTTTATATACCTGCCTACACCTTATATAACTTTGTATTATTAAATAAGGAAAATCGAATATCAGATTAAAAATTTGCAATTCCTATTTATAGGAGAGAGCTCAAACTTTATGTCAAAGTGTTTTTTTTATTTGACTCCTGAATGGCCTGGCTGTCATTGTCAGACCGTCACCCAGTTGGAATAGTTTTTCCGCAATCTCTCATATGTGTTATCCTTTTTACTGTGAATTGTTTTTCTTTTCATTGCCCTTTAATTGTTTAAATTCCAGTCAATGCAAACTTGTGTTTGTATTATCTCTCCTTGTAATTGAATCCGTAGAGTTGAAATATCATTCTTGTAAACCTATGCAGTACTCCTTTCAAAGTTGATATACCCTTGGTAGGGTTTGATGTTTAGAATACTCACATTTCTTCAGATATGGTCTAACAAGAGCTTTGCATCCTTGTATTCTAGTCCACAAGATATAGTAATGAGCATTCCATTAACATGCAGTGCTTATTTCTGTGCCTGTTCGTGACATTGTAATGTTCTGTGTGGTTGAATTTAACTTCTCTCCATTTAGAATGTTTTCTGCTCTTCCCATTTTAGATTCAGAGTAGAATAGTTTACATTTGCTTAGATTGAATTCATTTGCCACATTTTTTTCCCATTCACTTGGTTTTTAATACGTCATTGCAACCTTACGCTTCACCTATACTGCCTACTATCTTTGTATCAAATGCAAACATGATTTTCTATTCCATCTAAGTCATTAATATGTACAGTAAATAGTTCTGCCCCAACGCAATTCTTGTGGATCATCACTGGTCAGAGTACCCTTATTCTTTGTTTCCTGCCTCAGCCAATTTCCTAATTGGTTGAATAATTTGCTTTTAGTTCCATTACTTCAACTTTATTTAGGTGCCTTGAGGAACTTTATCAAATGCCTTACGGAAAATCATTTTAACAATATTCATTGACATTTTCCTGTCCATTACTTTAGTCATCTATTCAAGAAAAAACATTAGATTCATCAGACATGACATTACCTTGACAAATCTCTTCTGAATATTTTTTTTAACTTAAATGATGTTTTTTGACATTTTCTTTCAGATACAGTTTGTGCTTACAATTGTGCATACACTCAGCGCAGTAGTGAAACCATGTGGATTCCCACTTGGCTGCTTGTTATTCCAGTCATCTTATATGGTGACACTGGTCATCCTGTTTATAAACTTTTACAGAAAGGTAAGAAAAATGCCTTGCCAAAAGAGAGTACATACTTGTCTGTTGAAAGTTAATTATCAATTTTAATATTTATTTCTAATGTTCTCAACATCCAAGTGTATTACCAGTATTCCTTAAAGGATGCAATGATGTCCCTAGTAACTACAGGCTAGGCAGACTGCCAGTGGTAGGTAAAGTTTAAGAATTGTTGAGATAAACTTGAGGAGGTGCTTTGGTTCCTGATTTTGGGGTATAACAGGATTTCTGAGTTCACACTTGCCAAAAGTGAGACCTGCTTGGCAATTTTACCAATTGGACATTTGTGGCCCTGCCATCTATTTGGCGATGGCAAATGGTTTCAACTCTTTTAGAAGATCTAAAGCTTCAGTAGCACTATCAGGAGAGCTGGCTGCGGCTTGATGGCAGCGTCCAATTTTTGGTGAACACATGTTGGTACTACACAATAGCAGCTTGAAATAGCTAGCTTCATCTGTTGCTCAAAACTTTGAGATATCTTGCCCTTTCACAATAATCTGAGGTAAACGGGACACTCTTTAAAAAAGTAAGCGATTACCATTCGCTTGTTCATTTCTCAGGGCAATGACTTAACCATTCTGTGTCAACCTGCCTGGTTTAAAATTTAAATAAAACTTGGCAGTTAATAATATCAAAGTGTCGAGCTGGAGGAACTCAACAGGCCAGGCAGCATCAGAGGAGAGGGAAAGTTGACATTTCGTGTAAGGACTCAAAGGAATACGTCAACTTTCCCACTCCTCTGATGCTGCCTGGCCTGCCGTGTTCCTCCATCTCTATACTTCATTATCTCTGACTCCAGCATCTGCAGTTCTTGCTATCTCTTGGCAGTTAATGAGCCCAGTCTCCATGTCAACACTCCTACCACTTACCAAACTATCAGCAATTTCCTATCCCAGGATATAGATGCTTCAGGCGGGATAGAGAGGGAGGTAAAAGGGGTGGAGGAGTTGCATTACTGGTCAAAGAGGATATCACAGCTGTGCTGAAGGAGGGCACTATGGAGGAATCGAGCAGTGAGGCAATATGGGCAGAGATCAGAAATCGGAAGGGTGCGGTAACAATGTTGGGGCTGTACTACAGGCCTCCCAACTGCGAGCGTGAGATAGAGGCACAAATATGTAGACAAATTATGGAAAGATGTAGGAGCAAGAGGGTAGTGGTGATGGGAAAAATTAATTTTCCCAACATTGACTGGGATTCACTTGGTGTTAGGGGTTTAAATGGAGCAGAATTTGTAAGGAGCATCCAGGAGGGTTTTCTAGAGCAGTATGTAAATAGTCCAACTGGGGAAGGGGCCATACTGGATCTGGTGTTGGGGAATGAGCCCGGCCAGGTGGTTGAAGTTTCAGTAGGGGATTACTTTGGGAATAGTGATCACAATTCCATAAGATGCAGGGCTGGATGAACACAGCAAGCCAAGCAGCATCATAGGAGCAGAGAGGCTGACGTTTCGGGCCTAGACCCTTCATCAGAAAAGGGGGAGGGGAAGGGGGTT
>NW_025977432.1:0-6974 GCF_021869965.1 Rhincodon typus | reverse complement strand
ATCCCTCTTCTATCCGCCTCCCACTCTCTCCCTATTTATTTCAAAACCCCCTTCCCCTCCCCCTTTTCTGATGAAGGGTCTAGGCCCGAAACGTCAGCCTCTCTGCTCCTATGATGCTGCTTGGCCTGCTGTGTTCATCCAGCCCTGCACCTTGTTGTACTGGTTTGATGATTCCTGTACTTCCAGCCTCCTGATTTCTGCCTCTACTTTTGCATGTAAGGCAAATGGCACTGGGCAGGTCTTGCAGAATAGTGGAATTGCTTCTTGTTCAATGTGTAAGGTGGCCTTGGCACCTTTGATAGTCCCTAGACCTTCCTGAAAATCTTCCAGATATTTAATGAGGACTTCACTCCGGCACCAATTTTCTAATTGGCTCGATGTTTTTCAATCTGGGTGAATCTTTCTCAACCAATTTCATCCCATCAAGTTTGGGTATGCCTTTTAGTACAATCAGTGGTAAATGAACCAGCTGGTTCTCATACAAGACCAGAACCGAAGTCGTACACTTAATGTGTAAAGATTCCCCAGTATAGCTTCTCAGCCCAGCTGAGGTCTTACACAAACTTAAAGGTTGGAGTCTGGAGTAAATTTTGTCAAAGACTGATACATCTGTGACAGTACCGAACTGGGTACCAGAAGTGGGTGACCATTCAACCAGACGTTTATTTGATTGAGAGAGATAGTAGGAACTGCAGATGCTGGAGAATCCGAGACAACAAGGTGCAGAGCTGGATGAACACAGCAGGCCAAGCAGCATCATAGGAGCAGAAAGGCTGACGTTTCGGGCCCAGAATCTGTTTATTTGATTGGTTCTGATTCAGATGTTGCTAAGCAATTTACCTGTTCCAAACCAGCTGTAGGTGGACTTTCTAGGGTGTGCACTTGTCTGGATACTGGCGTATGTGTTCTCTTATTCAATTCAGACCGGCAGCAACTACAATGGTCACCAGGCCTGGATCCTGCAGAAATTTTAACGTTTGGGTGAGGTTTGGATTTATTTTGGAGTTTTGCTGTGAGCTGACCTAGGGACACTCTGCTCAGGATATGTCCTGAGTGAGGACATGTCGTTGCCTTCACGCAAGTGATGTTCCTGGATTGCTGCTCTGGTGATGGCCCTTTAATTGTCTGGCAATTGCTGCTGTGGTCTTGTAGTCCCTCACAGCTACCTATACTATCTCTGCAATGAGAATTCAACCCTTGACCCTTTAAAGACTTCTTGGACCCCTCTTTGGGGTTGTTTCAGCTGCCAGCAAGCACAGTCTGCCATTTGACTACTTTAAGGACCACATCCTTAAAAGTTGGGATGGGTTCAATGTATAACTGCTCTTCCAAGGATGAAAGTTCAGGGCCTTAATTTCGGAACCATTTTTCCAAATCATGCAAAACATTTCAACAATACACCAGTATCAAAAATTTGCATTTAGTATAGTAATTTCTAAAAATTGTACAAATTGTTGATGAAGTAAATGTTTAACTACATATAATGTAAACATGTAAGAAGCTTCGAAGTGCTCAAGAGTGTCTTCAGAGCTGTGATTCTGTGCAATGAACTTTGGTTTAATAGTTGGGACTGAACAAAGCCTAGCAGTTAGAGTGAGAAAGGATTGAGGATCAAGCAATTTAAAGGAGCTTTTGTTCATCTCATCACCTTTTCAGAAGATAGCTTTAGCAAAGAGTTGGAAGCATGTATGTTTGTGATGGCTGAGATACGAGGGGACGGAATTTAAAGGGGAAAGAGATTAATCAGATAATATAGCCAGGGGAACAATTATTCAGCCACAAGAATTTGAAGTTAAAATTAAAGATTGGCTAAAATAGTTACTTAAATAACTGTATGGGCTGGCCATTTCTTTGTGATACCTTCATTATAAGGTAATGCTAGCTACATTTATAATCAATCATGTGCCATACATGATGTAAAATCAAATTGGCTAGCTGGGTCACCTTACATAAAGAAAAATATACTTACATTGGAAGCAGTTCAGAGAAGGTTCACTAGGTTTGTTCCTGGGAATAGGAGCTTATCTTGAGAGTGAAGGTTCAGCAGGTTGGACCTATACTCATTAAAGTTCAGAAGAATGAGAGGTGATCTCATTGAAGCATGTAAGTTTCTGAAGTCATTTGGTAGGGTGGATGTAGAGACAATGTTTTGTCTTGTGGTGGTATCTAGGAGTGCACACTTTAAAAATAAGGGGTCCGCCATTTAAGATGGAAATGAGGAGGCGTTTCTTCTTCAAAGGTAATTAGTGTTCAGAATCCTGTTCCTCAGTGAGCAGTGAAAGCTGCATCATTTAGTACAGCAAACTTTCTGTTAACGGGCACCTATGGGATCAAGAGTGTGTGGGTTGATCAAATATTCCAGTTGATCAAGAAGTCCACATTATCAACGTAAAAACACACACTAAGTAATAGAAATATAATATATGGGATATACACATCACTGCTATACTTTATTTACAGTATAAGCCACTTAAATAACAATGCAGCTTTGCCTTAAGTAAAACCTACTGGCAGAAAGCCTTCTCACTTGCACCTCAACTGAGTACTCTGACATCGTGGAGATTGTGATAATGCATTAAACTTCCAGTATTTCAAGTATATAAATATTGCCAGTATGTCGAAGGAGCCAGTTTATAATGTGTCGGTTAAAACAAAGTTTGTTGTATTTCAAGGCTGAGTTAGATGTACTTTTGTTTGACAAAGGAGGCAAGAGCCATGGGAATTAAGGCTTCGGTCAGCTCAACCATGATGACATACTCCTGCTCCTATTTCTTTTTGTTTAAGAAAATGTATTAACTGGTTTTAATTGGGAATTGCCCAGCCACATTTAAGGAACTCCTGTTTGAATCCTTGTATATAACCAAAGGGAAGTACAGGGTAGCTTGGGAAGAATGAAATGTGTGAATGAGATTTACCTGGGAGATCTTACCTCTTGGAGTAGATTCCTATGAGAATACGTCCATGCCGACATTAACAAGACTGTGATGACATGATGCAGAATTTTTACAGTACACAATTAGGCTACTCAGCCTAAAAAAAAACGGTGCCCATGTTTAAAATGAATTAGATTGGGTGTTTAGGGCACAATTTCAAAATTTGAAAATGGCACAAAAACTTGGGTGTGTTGTTATGGGGGCGGCAGTGCTAAACCTCAAGCGGAGTTGGACAAATTGATGGAAACAATACAGAAGAAGTATTTGAAGTTTAATGCAGAGAATTATGAAGGTATTCATTTTGGTAGGAAGAACTGGGAGCTAATACAAAATAAAATACAATTCTAAAGTGGGGTGAAGAAGCAGAGGAGTTGGAGTATGTGGACATAACTTATAGAAGGTGGTAAGGCAGGTTGAGAAAGTGATTGATAAGCATGTGGGATCCCAGGCTTTATTAATAATGGCATTAAGAGCAAAGAAGTTCTGATAATGGAATTTTAACCATAGATTTGGTTTCAACTGAAATATGGTATCCAGTTCTGGCGCCACATTTTATGAAGGATTTGCAGACAGTAGAGAGGATGCATAAAAGATTCACAAGAAAAGTTCCAGGAATGAGGAATTTTAATTATATGAATAGATTGGAGGAGTCAGGGCAGTTCTCCTTGGAGGAGAAGTTAGGAGGAAATTTGGTTGAGGTGTTTAAAATAATGACGTGTTTGGACAGAGTGGAGAGGGATAAACTTTTCCTTTGTTGGAAAGCTCAAGAACTAAAGGATACTGATTCAAGATAAATGCCAAATGAACCAACAGAAAAGAGCATTTTTTACTTAGCAAATGATTCTGATCTGGAATATACTCCATGAGAGTCGGTTGAGGCAGATACAGAGTTGGATAATTTTCTGAAGAGAAAATAAATTTGTAAGGCAATGTATAAAAGGCAGACATGGTACTAAAATGAAGAAGAAGGGTCCAGACCCGAAACGTCAACTTTCCTGCTCCTCTGATGCCGCTTGGCCTGCTGTGTTCATCTAGCTCTACATCTTGTTATCTCATATGCAATGGTGTTGCTGGAATAGATACTTTATGTTCAGGGGACCCGGGTTCAAATTCCACCATGGCAGATAGTAGAATTTGAATTCAATTGAGAAAATCTGAAATTAATGCAAATTAAATTTAATGGTGACCATGAAATCATTGTTGATTGTCATAAAAACCCAGCTGCTCAACTAATGTTCCTTAGTGAAAGAAAACTGCCATCCAAACCTGGTTTGATCTACGTGTGACTCCATACCCACAACAATGTGGTTGACTCTTAACTGTTTTATTCACATTTACACACTTATTCACATTTCTCGACCGCAACAAAATAAAAAGAAACATTGACTCCACTGTGCACAGGTTTGGAAATGACACATCAAATGCCATGATTACTTCATCATGTTCAGAGGAAAATAAGCTCCTAGAATAGCATCTGAGTTCTGTTCAATACCAATTGTTAAGACTCTGAGATGAGAGTCAATCTTCCATTTACATGTTCCACCAGGAAGGCATGTTTAAAAGAATTGCAGGTGTTGTAGACTGATTGATTGCCAACCTTTGTCTCATTTTAAGGATGGATGTCAAATGGCAGAGTAGGCTTGGTAATTTTATCCTGTATAGAATGGTGAGGCACTGAAGAGTTGTTAGTCCTCATGCATCACCTCCGCACTGTTCTCAGAAAGGAGGTGTACATAGGCTCCAAAGCAATGCTGCCTTTCAACAGGCCTTAGTTACAACAGGCAGATCTTGATTTGTCTGTCATAAATTCAGTCATGCTGGCTAATGTGAAACTGTTGAAAGGAAGCACAGAGAAATAGAACCTTTAATATTGATGTGGGAGAATGTTGGAGGAATTCAGCAAGCATGGTAGCATCTGTGGAGAGAGAAACAGTTCAAGTCTGGTATGACTCTTCAGAACTTCAGAGGTAAAACCTTTGCTGCTTCATCTACTCCTTGATAGAAGGAATCATCAGAGTTCTTTACTGCTCACCACCACCTTATTGAGGGCAGTTGGGGATGAGCAACCAATGCTGGTTTATCCAGCAGCCCTCACATCCTATGAAATAATTTTTTAAAATGCTGGTATACTATAAAACATCATGGCGATTATTTAAACAATGAAGGTTTTCATCTAATGAGCCATAGAAATATTGCAAAATTGTAGCCCAGAAGGTTGCCATTTAGTTCATCGTGTCTAGTTGCCCATTCTAATCCTACTTTCTAGCACCTGAAACATAGCCTTGCAGGTTGCTAACCGAGTTTCCTTTTGAATGAGTTGAAGGTTTCCATCTATACCACAAAGTGGGCAGTGACTTCCAGACACTCACGACTCTCTGGGTGAAAAGGGTTTTCCTCCTAACTCCTCTAATTCTTTTACTGATCACATTAAATCTGTAGCCCCTGGCAATTGACCTCTCTCTTAGGTGAATCAGGACTTCCCTGTCAACTCTATCAAAAGCCTTCATTATTTTGTACACGTCACCTGAGTCACCCCTCATCCTCTCTGTTCTAAGGAAACAACAGTATCCTGTACAATCTTTCTTCTTGGCTGCAATTTTCAAGCCCTGGTGACATTCTTCAGGGGCCTGTGGACATGCACTGTAAGATATCTCATTTCCTCCAATCCTTTCAAACACTCCTATTTATTGTGTATTGGCTAGCTTCATAATTAAAAATGCCTGCCTTCACAATTTATTTTTAGTTAAAGAAATTAAAGAAATATGGTTTAAATGTAAAATAATTACAATCATCAGTGGTCAGATTTCAGCTTGTCTGGACTCCATCTAATGGCAGAAGATGGTCAGTGCGAGGTCAGTTGAAGAAGTCTCAGGAGAGTAGGAACAGGAGTGGTGTGAGAAAGGGACTAAGGCATTGAGAGTAGGCATGAGGGCCAGAGAGGATCCACCTGACAACATTCCTGCCGGTCACCAGGGACTTTGAGAATAGGAGCGTGGGGAAGAGGATCAAGGTAATTGGGGCACGGGAACATAAAAGCCTGAGAAATAGGAACAGAAGGAGACCTTCTACTTCCATGAGCCTGCTCTATCTTTCAGTATGATTATAGTTGATTTTCTACTTCAGTTCCATTTACCTACTTGCTACCATTGTTGGGCAGGTATTCAAGCACTATGGTGAAACATTCTGGAAGATCTTTAGCCCCTTAGACATCATCTAAATTGAAAGGAAGTTTACCACGCGATTTATTGGAAACAAGGCCAACCAATTTACTGCATGCTTTTGGTTACCCACTTTTTACTGGAAATCAAGTGACTTTGGAGAAGCAGTTAAGCAAAGTTTGCAGGAGATAAGAAAAAGGGCTTATCCTCATTATTGAAAAAATTCATGGCTTTGAGAAGACTGGGTGTGGGGGAGGGGAAGCTACGCTAATAGTTACCCAGCAATCCTCTATTGATTTAGAGTTCTGTTCTATAGTCAGTGCGAAGAACATATCCCTGAAGCTATAACACTCTTTCCTGAAATCTTGTTTCTTTGAAGAAATCCTGGGAAATGGAATGAATTTCCAAATATAGTATTTCTGTCTAACTGGTAAAACCTAAAAAGCTTATTTGTGATGAATTCTTCGATTAGAATCAAAGTGAGTTGAAACCAGTGCTGGACATTCATCATCAGTCTATGAATGTTAGCACTTAAGTTCTGTCAACAGAAATCCTGTGGACATGAAGTTATCGCATTTTGTTCTTTGATTCCAGACTGCTTGCTTTATCCCCTTTTGTCTGTTTAATAACCATAATCTCTGTAGAGATTTGACTTTGTATATTGTGAATATGTGTTTCTGTGTGGAATTAAGGGGATATAGTTTTAATTCCACATCATAGCTTGGGTGTTGCTCAAAGTTGCTTCTTTAAGAATAAGAGATAGTAGGAACTGCAGATGCTGGAAAATCTGAGATAACAAGGTGTAGAGCTGGATGAACACAGCAGGCCAAGCAGCATCATAGGAGCAGGAAGGCTGACGTTTCAGGCCTAGACCCTTCATCCT
>NW_025977431.1:0-6975 GCF_021869965.1 Rhincodon typus | reverse complement strand
CACAAATGTCACAGACAGAAAGATTTCACAACGTTTCGGTCTGAGGTGGACAGACCAAAGTGGGGAATGCCTGATGGAATAGTCTGAATGGAACGTCAAATCCAGAGGTGGTACCTAAACTTACCTGAGAATGATGTCTGCTTGCAAATATATCCCAGGCATCCTCCTCAAGTTGAAATATTACCCAGGGCAGGCTGTTCTAAAATGGTCTTGCAATTCACTCTAATTACATTTTGTCAAATCAATCCTAGTACAGCATGACTTCTTTGACGTTAGAGCCTGAAATACCTAACATAAAAATGATCCCAGAGCAAAACAACTTTATAGGTTATAATCACATCATTTTTTACTCAGAGTAGTCTTATAGCACCCTGGTATGGAACAAGATTAATGCTGTTCTTTCTGCAAACATTATAGGCTGTGTTTTCAGAGGAATGGTGATCTCTGGCAGATTGCCACTCCAGTCATTATTTTTACACCAAAGAGGGGAGCTCCACATTTCCGTGAGGAGATCCTATTCAAGGTTTCTTCAGAAGAGCAGACCTGTCGGAGGACAAAGCACACCCCTTTCTTCGCAAAAGTCAGCTGCTGTATTCTGACACTTAAAGGTCTTGACAGTCACTTTGACAGCAGCGGCCAAACCATAAGTACATTAAATAAACATGATGTTAGGATGTCGGCAGGCCAGGTGCCAGATGTGTGGGGGCTAGTTTGCCAGGTATATAGGTTGCCTGGTATGTATGGTGCCAGGGTTCCAGCTGGATAGATAAGATGCCAGGGGGTAGGGACTACAGTGCCAGCTAGATAAAGGGTAGGGAAGCCAGGGGAAGTCACCAAATTGTGTAGGTGGTGGGGTCCCAGGTAAATGCCGTTATTGGTCAGTATAAGAGTTGGGAGGTCCTATTGCAGCTGTACAGAATATTGGTTATAGATAACAAGGTGTAGAGCTGGATGAACACAGCAGGCCAAGCAGCATCAGAGGAGCAGGAAAGCTGATGTTTCGGGTGTGGACCCTTCTTCAGAAAATGAAGAAGGATCCAGACCTGAAATGTCAGCTTTCCTGCTCCTCTGATGCTGCTTGGCCTGCTGTGTTCATCCAGCTCTACACCTTGTTATCTCAGATTCTCCAGCATTGCCAGTTCCTACGATCTCAGAATATTGGTTAGGCCACTTTTAGAACACTGCATTCAGTTCTGGTCTTCCTGCTATAGAAAGGAAGTTGTGAAACTTGAAAGGGTTCAGAAAAGATTTACAAGGATGTTGCCAGAGTTGGAGGATTTGAGCTATTGGGAGAGGCTGAATAGGGTGGTGCTATTTTCCCTGGAGCGTTGGAGACTGAGGGGTGACCTTGGAGATGTTTATAAAATCATGAGAGGCACGGATGGGGCGAATAGCCAAGGTCTTTTCCCCAGGGTGGGGGGAATCTAAAACAAGACGGCATACGTTCAAAGTCAGAGGGGAAAGGTTGAAAAGGGACATAAGGGGCAACTTTTTCACACAGAGAGTGGTGCACGTATGGAGCGAGCTGCCAGAGGAAGTGGTGGAGTCTGGTATATTTACAACATTTAAAAGGCATATGGATGGGTATATAAAAAGGAAGGGTTTAGAGGGATATGGGCTAAATGGTGACAAATGGGACTAGATTAATTTAGATATCTGGTCGGCATGGATAAGTTAGACTGAAGGGTCTGCTTCCATGCTGTACAGCTCAATGACTCCACATAGGGCACAACTGGGAGTACGATGCCAGATAGGGAGGGGGTAGGGTGCTGGGCAGTACTGTGGAAAGAGGGAGTTGGGTCTGGCAGGGCCCACGATGGAGAGTGGTTGAAGGGAAGGGGGCAAAGGGGGTCAGGTGTAGACCAGATGAGGGGGAAGCATGTCCACTGGTGGGCGAAGATCCGGATTTGAAGAAGAGGGTGCTGGGTCCACGAGCAGAGGGAGTGGGGTGGGTTATAGATGTAGATTGGGAGAAGAGGGAATAGGTTTGGGGGATTATCAGGTCAGGTTCTGGGGTGTGTAAGTGGTCCAGCCCAATGAATGGTTTGATTCCAGTCTGCCAGCCCGTTTCCACCTGCTTGGAAATCCTATCAACTTTTGGGACAATTTGAGGGAGCTCCATCTCATGGACTAAATTTCTCTCTCAGTTCAAGAACATAACGAACAGGAGTTAAATATTTACATTGATAAGTATCCACATTTGCCTGCGTTTTGGGTTTTTACACTACTAACTATTCAATATGTACAGCTGACAATTTAGTTTCTGTTGTTGAATAGAATCATAGATTCATACAACACAGAAGCAGACCCTTCCGTCCAACCAGTCCATGCTGACCATAATCCCAGACTAAACCAGTCCCTCCTGCCTGCACTTGGCCAACATCCCTCCCAAATATTTCTTATTAATGTCGTTATCTAAATGTCTTTTAAGTGTTGTAACTGTACCCGCATCCTCCACTTCCTCTGGAAGTTCATTTCACACATAAACCACTCTCTGTGTAAAAAAAGAAAAAGATGCCCCTCATGTCTTTTTTTAAAATCTTTCTCCTTTCACCTTGAAAGTATGTCCCGTAGTGTTGAAATCCCCCCACCCTCGGGGAAAAGACATCTGCTATGATTATGAATTACACAGACAGTGATACCTACCAACAACACATAAACCTGCCAACTTGAACTATTTTTCAATACTATAAAAACAAAGCTTTTTAATGTTGTAATAGGTTTTGGCTGTACTTTCAAAGAAAAGAGATTTTATGTATTATATATAGTCCTAATGATACAGCTATGAGCTTGGAGGTCAACCAACTTTGCCAATAGAAGGGGATTATTGTCATTAAGGCAATAGTGGTGAATTATGAAACAATTTTAAAGACTATCCTGGGTGATGACTTGATTTGATTTGATGGGGGCTTTTTGGATATATTTGTGGCAAAAACCTTTCTCATACCTCAGCTGAGTGCAGCTTAATTGAAGTTAAGCAAGTGTGCAAAGGTCCGGCAAATGGAGTATAATGTGGGAAAATGTGTAAATGTCCATTTTGTCAGAAGGAATAAAAAAAGAAGCATATTATCTAAATGGCGAGAGATTGCAGAACTCCGAGATGTGCAGGGATCTGGGTGTCTCAGTATATGAACCATAAGAGGTTAGTATACACGAACAGCAAGTAATTAGGAAAGCTAATACAAGTTACTTTGTATAGTGAGGGGAATTAAGTACAAAAGTGGGGCAGTTATACAGGGCATTGGTAGGACCACATTTGTGTACAGTATTAGTCATAGAGATGCACACATGGAAACAGACCCTTTGGTCCATCTCATCCATGTCGACCAGATATCCCAGATAAATCTAGTCCCATTTGCCAGCATTTGGCCCATATCCCTCTAAACCTTTCCGATTCATATACCCATCCAGATGCCTTTTAAATGTTCTAATTGTACCAGCCTCCACCACTTCCTCTGGCAGCTCATTCCATAAACACACCACCCTCTGCGTGAAAAAGTTGCCCCTTAGGTTCCTTTTAAATCTTTTCCCCCTCACCTTAAACCTATGCTGCCACTGGTGAATGCAACTGTTGGGTTCCACACACTAAAAGATTGGCATCTTATGAATAGGGCCCTAGCCACCTGCTCACCATTTAAGACTCACATTGTCTAACATAAATATGCTGGGATCTCTTCCCCCAGTGTCTCTTGCAGGACACTATAATTGTCACTAAGGGTCCTAAATAAGGGAGGAAGGAGAAAATGAGCACGTTCCCACTGGATAAGAAACAGCATAGTTTTGGACTACCCCACCCTGGACAAAAGACCTTGTCTATTCACCCTATCCATGCCCCTCATGATTTTATAAACATCTACAAGATCACCCCTCAGCCTCCAATGCTTTAGGGAAAATAGCCCCAGTCTATTCAGCCTCTCCCTGTAGCTCAAACCCTCCAACCCTGGCAACATCCTTGTAAATCTTTTCTGAACCCTTTCAAGTTTCAAAACATCCTTCCTATAGCACAAAGGCCAGAATTGCACACAGTATTCCAAAAGTGGCCTTGTTCTCCTTATGTAAGGAAAGATGTAAATGCATTGAAAGCAGCTCAGATTGTTTGCTAGATTAATACCTAGAATGGGTGGAATATCTTGTCAGCAAAGGTTGGACAGTCTAGGCTTATAATCACTGAAGTTTAGAGCAGTAAGAGGTGACTTGATTGAAACATGAAGGATCCTGAAGAGTCTTGAGAGAGGGTTCATGTGGAAGAGTTGGTTCCTCCTGTGGGAGAATCCAAAAGTAGGGGCTACTGTATTAAAATAGGAAACATTTATGACAAAGATAAGGAGAATTTCTTGTCCTCTGACAGAGGATTGTGAGTCAAATGAGATGGAATGTCCTTGAATATGTTTAAATCAGATTTAGATAGATTCTTGACAGGAATATGCTTGACTGATTTATTGGGAATAGCTGGGAATGTGGAGTAATCAGATCAGTGTGATCTTATTGAATGACAGAGCAGGTTTAAGGACTGTGTGGTTTACTCCTACATAATTTACATCATCAAATATATGTTCATATTAATAATATTGAAGGGGAGGGAGAGTGGTTCTCAGAGTTTCAGGGAAGATTGATAGCAAGGTGTCCAAGCAACAGTTCTGAGGAAGGGTCACCGGACCCGAAACATTAACTCTGTTTTTTCCTTCACAGATGCTGCCAGACCTGCTGAGCTTTTCCAGAAACTTCTATTTTTGTCCAGGCAACCTACCTGGGACTGTTACCAGGAATGCACAGTCACTTGCATTTTAATAATTGTTCTGAGATATTTAAATGACTCAGTCATGATAAAATTTTCAAAGAATGTGTTTTAGGTTCCTGCAATCTTTGATGACAGTCACTTAAAATATATTTCAATTTAATCCAGGAATAAACATTTTGTAGCTAATGATCGAAATGCAGCAATAAATTCTGATGATTAATTGTTCAGCTGAATTGTAAACTAAAGAAAATCAATTGTTTATTCACATGGCTTAGAAAGATCCAGTTAGGCTATATATTGCAGCCATTTAGTACAGCACTTCTGTGTTAACAAATTTGAATAAAAATGGGGGACAATTAAGCTTCTTACGTACAAATAGTTTTGTATTTATTTAGTGCCGTTCAAAAGCGCAGGATGATTCAAAGCAGTACAGTCAATGAAGTCATAGAGTCATAGAGACATACAGCACAGAAACAGATCCTTTCGGTCCAACTCATCCATGCTGGCCAGATATCCTAAATAAATCTAGTCCCATTTGCCAGCATTTGGCCCATATCGCTCTTAAACCCTTCGTATTCCTATACCCATCCAGATGCCTTTTAAATATTGTAATTGTACCAGCCTCCACCACTTCCTCTGGCAGCTTGTTCCATACACGCTGCACCCTCCGTGTGGAAAAAGTTGCCCCTTGGTATTTTTGGCAAATGTTCATTGTTATGATGTAAAAATCCAGCAAGGCCTCAGAAACAAGAATATCGTCATGCCAAATAGTCTGTTTTATTCATATCAATTGAGAGATTAGTATTGTCCAGAACACCCACAAGAACTCCACGGCTTTTCTTTCAAGTAACGCCATTGGATTTTTTACATCTATGTGAGAGGGTAAATAGTGCCTCCGTTTTTAGCCTCATTTGAAAGAAGGCAGCTCCATCAATGCAGCATGACCTCCACAATGGAATTGAGGTCCTGGCCTGCATTGTGTGTTCAAGCATGTGATATGGGATTTGGTTGATGAGATGAGTATGTCAATAGATTTGTCTGAGAATTGGTGTAAGGCAAAGGCAGAATTTGTTTAGAGATAGCAAGAACTGATGAAGGGTCTAGGCCCGAAATGTTGACTTTCCTGCTCCTCTGATGCTGCCTGACCTGCTGTGTTCCTCCAGCTCCAAACTGTATTGACGCAGAATTTGTTTGGAAGGATAGACCCTTGAAATGGATATTGGAACGAACGAATGAGTTAAACATTTGAACCACTGAATGTTTAAACCACAATAGACTATCAGAAAACAGAGAAACAAAGAAATGAGCCATAAATATTTAAACAGCCTAGTTAGAAGAAGTGTGGGCTTAGTAACGATTGAATAAAACAGGAATACCTTGTTGGAGTTACAGATACAATTTTGAGTCTTCATGTAGACTTAAGCACAGTAAGAAACCAAATACCATATGAGGCTATGGTTGGCTGGTTTGAAATAATCCATGACCCTGTACTTTCAAGACATGATGGCTTTTAGTATATATTTCATCTTAAATTACATAAATGTGGCATAGGTTAATTATTTTTCTGAACTGGCTAACATTAAAGTTGGCTTTTGTCTCAGCACCATCAAATGAGCACAAAATCCGGGTGACTGCAAGAAGTCAGATTGTTGTTTCATTTGGTAATTGATGATGTAGTTGAGGAAATATGTATGTGTTTGATAGGAGGACAGCGTGTGAGCATAAACCTTTCCTGAAGATTGCAGATACTAGATGTTATTCTTCATTAACATGATACACTACCGTGGTGTCTTGTTCTTACTTTGGTTGTTCTGCAATCAAAGGATCCACAGTCAAGAAATAATTATAACTAGTTTTGCTGGTTCTCTAGTTTAATTCACTCACACACAGTATGTGTGTTGTAACAGGTATTTCTTACTGCCACTTGCAGTGAGGAATCAAATCTAGATGATTCGGGTTTTAATGTGCCTTGGAATAAATTGAATAACGAGGAAGTCCTAAAAGAATGGGATAGGGTAGTGAGCTATCTGACCCAGGAACAGAGAACTGAATTGAAAGACTTGTTACAGTGCTATGAGGACATATGCAGAAAACGAATGAGGAGGACTAATATCATTGTACATGAGGTTGACGTAGGGAATGCAGTTCTGATAAAACCACACCCCTATAAGCTTAATCCTCTGAAAGCAGCACAGGTTCAGAAGGAAATGGAAGCGATGGTCCAAGAAGACACCATA
>NW_025977430.1:0-6976 GCF_021869965.1 Rhincodon typus | reverse complement strand
CACTTATTCTAGACTGCTAAGTAAGCCTCCCTTTGATGTCTTATCCTTCATTGCAACTCTAACAGTGCAACCACCTCTCAGTATTGTGTGATTGGAGAATCAGCCTGGATTTTGTGTTTAAGTTTCTGAAATCGACTGAGCCCATATGTTATATTTTGGGATGCACTTTAGTTTTCACTTCGGGACCTTAGTCAACTACAATAATTGTTTGAGTCTCAGAGGGCCAATCTAAATGTTTACTAGCCCTGATTAGTTACAAACATATTATTCACAGTTTTAAAGAATATATTATGTCTTTCATAACCAGAACAAAAGAAATATTTAATAAAACCATTTTTTAACCTCTCCATTTGGTTGACTGAAATTCTTCTTCTGTTTTTAGTTTTCCTTGTGCATCAAATCAGTAAGAATCAGGCCGTTACTTTCTTTTATACAAACTTTCAAGAATCAGACCTTATTAACTCTTTCTTGTCACTATTCCTTGTGCACAATTAGACGCATCTTGAATTCTAATTGGCTTATTAGTGCATGAACAGTTCATAGTCTTTTATTGGGTTGTAGTATCTGCCCAGTTGCTGATTGGTTTCTTGAGAAGTAGTGGTCATCTTGTGACATCATATCCTACTGTTTTCTGATTTTGTTCTTCAATACTACAATTGCTTTGTAAGATCATCCCTTTTGTAATGACTTGTTCCTCTTAACTTATTAGCTCCATAACCTTTGCCAACATAAAATGGCGTCAGTGAACTCACTATGTGTCTGACTATGTAGTGTTAGCCTGTAGTGGTTTATTATCAACCCAAATGTTCCATTTGATATATCTAAACAGATCAAAAATACTACAAAACTCACTGCAGAATCTCATTCCATAATAATGTAAGCATATAGTATGTGCTTCGTAGGTCTGTTATATACTTTTAAGTTGAACAAATTTAAAACATAGCTGTGTCTTCAAGTAAAAAGTCCTTTATCTCAAAGCATTCTCAGATCTTAACCTAAATTTACATTTACCTGATCCATAAAAGTAACCATAACCCTTACTTTTATAAAAATATCTTTTGACCTGGGCCATGTGGCTTTCTTCCTTAGTAACTCAATTTGGATTTAGTGTAGGCAAACTTTTACTGAATTGTCCCTCATATCTTAATCGCAACTTGTATGCTATGTTCCAGAAAGACATTTGAGGATGAACAGAGCTGAAACCTAATCCTTACACACTTGCATAAGCTTTTGTTGACAGAGTTGCACATTACATCCTTGCATGTCCTCAGTCCACATTCACCATTTCAACCTGAGTGTATGCATATACCTTTATTGACCCAACCAGAAGGTTGCCAATAGCTACGAGCTAAGTGCCACTTCAGTTGTGTCTGTTGTAAACTTGTTACCAATTAAATTCGCCATTCAGCAGGGAGATACTGCCCAATAGTAAAAGGCAGGCTAAAGTTGCCATAGGACTGTTTTCTCATTAGAGAAAGTTGACTGGTGATGCTTTAATCTGAGGGTCACCGCACCTCGAGCGAGGGAAAAGGAAAATCCTTCAGTTAGTGGGAAATCAAATCTACATTGTCGACATCACTCTGCATCATAAACCAGCCGTCCAACCAACTAAGCTAACCAACACCTGCCCCATTGTTTAAAAAGAAACAAAAACAGGAATCCTCAATGAGTGTCGATTAGATACAGATGAATGAACACACTTTATATAGAGTCAGCATTCTGCATTTGCTTTACATGTAGACTCTCCTCCCAGTGACGCTGAGTTACAACGACAACAATTTGTAAGAATGTTTTGATACTGGGTGAAACTCGTGCACGCTGTTGTGCGAACTTGTTTCAGTCTATCGCTGACAATTCTTGTTTTATCTCCGAATTGATGGTGTATCTTTCCAGGTGCGTGCTATCCTGACGGAAACTGCTTTCAGTATCGAGGAGCTGGAGGAGCTCTATTTACTTTTCAAGGTCAGTGGATGTGCAGCACAATAAATCAATCACACATTAAACTGTGAAATTTGAACTTTATAACGCTCTGGTTAGGTCTCGTTTGGTGTACTGCAAACAATTCTGGGCAACACACTTCAGGAAAGCTGTAAATGAATACAGAGAGGGTTTAATGGGATGTTAATGGAAAGTGGATGGGAAATGTTAGGACTTCTGCTTGGAGCAGAGTGGGTAGCAAGTTACCTATTGGAGATGTTTTAAATTCATTTGCATATTGTGGTTGTCACTGGTTAAACCAGCATTCATTGTCCGTCTCTAATTCCCTTACGAAATGTGGTGGTGAGCTGTTTTCTTGAACCATGCCTGTGCGAAGTAGGGGATTAGATGGACCACAATGCTATTAGGAAGGGAGCTTTGGGAACAGGAATGAGGTGTAGGCCCTTTTTATTTCAATTAGCCTTTTCCACCATCCATTGAGATCATGGTTGAGCTGTGATCTAACTCTATATGTCTGCCTTGCTCCATGTCTTTTCATACAGATTGGTGTTTGATAGAGTTGTTTGTTTGGAGTCAGTAAGAATGTGCACCTATTGTTTCTGTTTCATCGTAACAAAATAGGTGACAGCCATTCTCTGGCTCATTCCTCTGAGCAATACCTTGATTAATTAGAGTAAACACTGGCCACTGAAAGCAAATGTGCAGGTGCAGCAAGCAGTTAGAAAGACATACAGGAGCAAGGAAGTCTTATTACAGCTTTACAGGACCTCAGTGAGACCACACCAGCAGTATTGTAAACAGGTAGTTTTCCTGTAACACAATAGGTGCGTTCTTGTGTGACCTCGCGCTATAGAAAATCGCCGTCGAAAATCACATAATAGGGAAATCTCTATAGAAAATTTCTCTACCTGTACAGAATGTTTGCGCTATCTAAACAGCATCCACTATTCATTAATTGTGTTACAGCCAATTTGCATTAACGAAACACGCGTTGTACCAGAACAACCTGTACAGCTTTTGGTCTCTTTACCTAAGAAAAGATTTACTTGCCAGAAAGGGAGCGCAGCCAAGGTCCAGTAGACTCATTTCTAGGTTGGCACCTTTTGTTGAATGAGGAGAGATTAAAGTTTAGAAGAATGAGGGAGGATCTCATTCTCGCAGGCCTGAACAGACTGATGCAGGGATGATTTTTTTATTCCCCTGGCAGAGTGGTGATGGGGTTCCAGAACATAGAACATAGAACATTACAGCGCAGTACAGGCCCTTCGGCCCTCGATGTTGCGCCGACCTGTGAAACCAATCTGAAGCCCATCTAACCTAAACTATTCCATTATCATCCATATGTTTATCCAATGACCATTTAAATGCCCTTAAAGTGGGCGAGTCTACTATTTTTGCAGGCAGGGCATTCCACGCCCTTACTACTCTCTGAGTAAAGGGGTCACTGTCCCAGGATAAAATGTAGGCCATTTTGGACAGAGATGAGGAGAACTTTCTTCATTGGCAGTGGTGAACTTGTGGAATTCTCTACCACAAAATGCTGTGAAGGCCAAGTGACTGAATATGTTTAAGAAAGAGAAAGATTTCTAGAGGCTAAAGCTGTTAAGGCATATAGGGAGAGAGTTGAGAATATGGCATTAAAATGGAGAATTGGCCATGAACATATGGAGTGGGCTCAATGGACTGCATAATCTGCTCCTCCTATTTTGTGTTACTAATCTCCCTGGTTTACATTTAAACAAAGCTTGGCAGTTAACTGCCAGTCTTCATCTAACTGGTACATTCTACATGGCAACATCTGTACCAATTGAAATACACTTGTGAATAGATCAAAACTCTCTTCTCATATGGTATAACAATGTTCTTCCCCTTTGCATTGGTATTCTTGTGAATGCCCTGATGAGTCACGAGATGAAATGTTTTTCACAAATTTACACATGGGAAGATGGACGTTTAGCACACTTCTGTGCCTCCTCTTCACCAAGAACTCCATGGGCCTAGCAACACTTGCATTTCAGAATCTTATCATTGACTGAAAATCTCGTGGCCTTCCCCCTCCCAACTCTGTATTCTCCTCCAGTCCCTGATATTTCTCCAACTCTGGCATCTTGCACACCTCCCCAACTATAATTAGAACACAGTTGTTGGTGACATCTTCAGCTGCCTAAGTCCCAAGCCTTCCTTTGTCAAAATCTTTATTCCTCTTTGCCTGTCCCTCCTCCTTTAAGGTGCTCCGTTATAAAAGCTTAGCCAAAGGGGTAGTTTTTAAATTACCAATCCTAGTGTTCTTTCATGTGACACCAGTGTTGATTTTACTATTTGCTCCTGTGAAGCATTCTTGGGATGTTTTTCATTGTTGAAGCTGCTATATAAGAATATCGATGGTGTTTTCTTTTCCCCTCAGGCCAAACACTTGATGAGCTGTTACTGGGGTGGGAGCAGCAGCGCAGCAGAGAGACATGACCTCAACCAGCCTTACCTGGAACAGTATCGCATTGATTCAGAGCAATTCAAGGAGCTCTTTGTGGCGCTGTCACCATGGACTTGTGGACCACATTCTCAGGTGCTCGCTGGGCGCATGTTCCGCCTCTTGGATCAAAACAGAGACTCGCTTATCAGCTTTAAGGAATTCATCACTGGGCTGAGTAAGTGTTCATTTTCCACTCCTTACCGTCTCCAGAAACAATCCCACAGAAACATCAAACACTGCCTGAAAACTCAGTGAGTCAATGTTCTTTTTGATGCTCGTCCAGAACTAGGGGCTCTCAATATCAGGTTAAGGCTTAGCCATTTAAAGCTAAGATAGAAAATATTTTCATTCGGAAAGTTGAGAGTCTTTGGAATTCTCTACCTAAACAGGGATGCAGAAGCTTAATAGGTGAATCAATTCAAGACAGAGATTTTTGGAAACTGAGGAATCAATAGATATGAGGGCAAGGCAGAAAGTGGAGACTGGTGGAAGCTCATGATCTCTTAAATAGCAAAACAGGCTTGTGTTTGACCTACTTCCGTTCTTGCATTCCTATGAGTTTGATAGTGAATGTCAGCTGATGTGGAGGTGGATGTGCAATAAATCAATTGGGTGAGGGGTAAATATGTATCCTCTTTCTTGAGTGTCAGCCATGGTTCTGAGGGTAGCACAACTGCCTCTGCCTCAGAGTCAGAAGTTTATGGGTTCAAGGCCCAATCCAAACATTTGAGTCTCTATTGGAGATTCAGCCTCCCTGTGACAATACTGAGGGAATGCTGCACTGTTGAGGTGTTTTCTTTGAACTGAAATGTTTAACAAAGCCCCTGTCCATCCTGTGGAAGTGAGATATCCCGCAGGTCTAGTTGAAGAAGAGCAGGGGAGTTCTCACTGATGTCTTGGTGACATTTATCCCTCAACCAGTGTCACTGTTTTAGTTAGTTGTAGGGATGGAGCAAATTACAAAATGGGTAGAGGCAAGAACATGATATTTGCCAATAGGAATGAGACTTTTAAAACAGGTATTGCTGGACCCATGAAGTTATTAAAGAGGAGACAACTCCTATCACTGTATCTATATAAATATTTCAGAATCAAATAGGACTGTCAGGAGATTATCTAAGGTTTTTTGGTGCCTGTGGCAATTACTTTTTCCTTCCATATCTGCAATATTGGCTCAAATCCAACTTAAAACTGAACTCCGTCCCTGTCAGGCATGATATGAATTGGAATTTAACAGAAGTTAATTTGGGGATGTGATGATCACTGGCAATATCAGGATTTTGTGTGTATCATATGATTCCACAAGTATGACTGTCAGGCTATTGCTTGATGAATCTGTGGGATTGCATTCCCAATTTTGTTACTTTCCCCCAGATATTAATAAGGGGAACTTTGCAGGGTCAATAGTTATGCTTACTCTAATGCGAGGTCTTGACCTGAAACGTCAGCTCTCTCTGTCTCTTCTTTTGGTATTTCTTGAATTGTAGGGGCATTTAGCATCTGAACTCAGGTGTCCTTGTGTCATGGCTAAGCTCAGGGATTTGATTTTGGAACCTGACTCTGACCTACATTAACAATGTAAACATCCTGAGGTGCGCGAACCAACTGCAATACAATCCTGCTGTCACTCAGCTCAGCTAATGCCTCTCAGAGTTGAGGCTAAACCTGATTTGTAGAGTTCAGTCGCAGCCCACCCCTACCCCAAGGAAGAGAGCCTTGCTATTTCTATAGCACCTTTTCTCAGTCTGACAACATCCCAAAGACTGTACAAAGCTGTAAAGCTGATGAAGTAGTTTTTGAAATGTCCTTGTGATAGAAACTCCAGCACACCACAAATTTCCTGAATGGTCAGGTGATCTGCTTTACTGTTATTGGTGAGAAATTAATACTGGCCAATCCAGAGTATTCATTTGATCTTGTCCAAAATAGTGGCTGCAATGTTTTATTTCCCACATCCATCCAAAGTAGCAGATGTACATCGCTGTTTAATGTCAGATTGAAAAGTCAACATAGCTGACTGTGTTGCACTCCATCAACACTGCACTCTAGTCTCACCTGAGTCTTTATGCTCAAATCCTCAGAGTTGACTGCAATTTACATGTGAGATGATTGAAGGTCAGGTATTATGTAACTTGGGTTTTATCTTCTAGGTGGAATGTACCATGGCGATCTTGTAGAGAAGTTGAAACTCTTGTACAGACTGCACCTGCCACCATGTAAGATCACGATTGACGAACTTCCCCACGCATTCTTCTTCTCTACTCACCAGTGATTTATTAGTTACAAGGCTGTATTTTCCTACTTTAGTCAGTTCCTGTCTAGAATGTACTAATTCATGTTTCTGTGCACACTCTTGATTTTTACACGAGGGAGGAGATGGCCTAATGGAATTATCACCAGTCTATTAATCCAGAGATAGTAGGAACTGCAGATACTGGAGAATCTGAGATAACAAAGTGTAGAGCTGGATGAACACAGCAGGCCAAGCAGCATCAGAGGAGCAGGAAGGCTGACGTTTCGGGCTGAAGAAGGGTCTAGGCCCAAAACATCAGCTTTCCTGCTCCTCTG
>NW_025977429.1:4526-6976 GCF_021869965.1 Rhincodon typus | reverse complement strand
AGAAGCATTTCAGAAGTCAAAAATCTCAACTTCACCAAATGACTCAAATTTTGATGTTGTTTTGACTAACGTGCTTATTTCAGCGAGATAACCATATCAGAAGACTAAAATCTCAACTTCACCAAAGGGCATAACTTTTGTTGCTGGTTTGACTAAAATGCTTATTTCAGTGAGATGAGCACGACAGCGGTCAAAAATCTCAGCTTCAGGAAATGACTTGATTTTTGATACTGGTTGGTTTAAAATGCTTATTTCAGCGAGTTAAGCACTTGAGATGACCAAAATCTGAACTTCACCAAATGACTCAAGTTTTGATGTTGTTTTGACTAACATGCTTATTTCTGCGAGTTAAGCAGTTCAGAAGGCAAAAATGTTAACTTTACCAAATGACTTAATTTGTAATGCAGGTTGGATTAAATGCTTAATTCAGCGAGATAAACACTTCAGAAGACAAAAATCTGAACTTCACCAAAGGACCTAACTTTGGATGCTGGTGGGACTAAAATGATCAGTTCAGCGAGATAAGCACTTCAGAAATCAAAAATCTCAACTTTACCATCTGACTTAATTTTTGCTGCAGTTTTGACTAACATGCTTATTTAACTCAGATAAGCACTTCAGAAGACCAATATCTAACTTCACCAAAAATGTTAGTTTTTGATGTTGGTTTGAATGACATGCTTATTTCATGAGGTAAGCACTTCAGAAAATCACAATCTCAACTTCACCAAATGACTCAACTTTTGATCTCATTTCGACTAACGTGCTTATTTCAGGGAGTTAAGCACTTCAGAATGCTAAAATCTGAGCTTCACCAAATGACACAACTTTTGATGCTGGTTTGTTTAAAATGCTTTTTTCAGCGAGTTAAGATCTTCAGAACACCAAAACATGAACTCAACCAAATGACTCTGGTTTTGATGATGGTTTGGCTAACATGCTTATTTGAGTGATATAAGCATTTCAGAAGTCAAAAATCTCAACTTCATCAAAGGACATAACTTCTGATGCTGGTTTGACAAAAAATGCTTATTTCAGTGTGATCAGCACCACAGAGGTGAAAAATCTCAACTTCATCAGATGACGTGATTTTTGATGCTGGTGAGACTAAAATGCTTATTTCAGTGAGTTAAGTACTTGAGAAGACTAAAATCTGAACTACAACAAATGACGTAAGTTTTGATGTTGGTTAGACTAACATGTTTATTTGAGTGAGATAAGCACTTCAGAAGTCAAAAATCTCAACTTCACCAGATGACTTGATTTTTAATGCTGTTTTGACGAAAATGCTTATTTCAGTCAGATAAGCACTTCAGAAAACCAAAATCTAAACTTCACCAAATGACTCAAGTTTCGATACTGGTTTGACTAACATGATTAATTCAGCGATTTAAGCATTTCAGAAAGATAAGATCTCAACTTCACCAAATGAGTCAACTTTTGATGCTTGTTGGAATAAAATGTTTATTTCAGCAATTTAAGCTCTTCAGAAATCAAAAATTTCAACTTCACCAAATGACTCAACTTTTGATATTGTTTTGACGTGCTTATTTCAGGGAGATACGCACATCAGAAGACTAAAATCTCACCAGATTCCTGACTTTTGGTACTGGTTAAATTAATTTCAGCGAGTTAAGCACCTCTGAAGTCAAAAATCTGAACTTCACCAAATGACACAATTTTTAAATGTTCCTTTGACGAACATGCTTGTTTCAGCGAGTTAAACTCTTCAGAAGCTGAGATCCTCAACTTCACCAAATGACTCAACTTTGGATGTTGTTTTGAAGAACATGTTTATTTCAGCGAGATAAGCACTTCAGAAGGCTAAAATCACAACTTCACCGAATGATTTACTTTTTAGTGCTGGTTGAATTAAAATGCTTATTTCATTGAGATAAGCACTTCAGAAGACAAAAATCTGAACTTCATCAAACTAGTCAATTTTTGATGTTCGTTTAACTAACATGCTCATATCAGCGAGTCAAGCACCTCAGAAGATCATGATCTCAACTGCACCAAATGACACAACTTTTGATGTTGTTTTGACGAACGTGTTTATTTCAGCGAGATAAGAATAATAGAAGACCAAAATGTCAATTTCACCAAGACACTCAACTTTTGATGCTGGTTTGACTAAAATGCTTATTTCAGCGAGATAAGCATATCAGAAGACTCAAATCTCAACTTCACCAAAAAACCTAACTTTTGATGCTGATTTGACTAAAATGCTTATTTCAGTGAGATGAGCACTTCAGAAGTCAAAAATCTCAACTTCACCAAATGACACCAATGTTGATGCTGTTTTGACTAACAATCTTATTTCACTCAGATGAGCACTTCAGAAGACCAAAATCTGAACTTCAACAAATGACTCAAGTTTTGATGTTGGTTAGACTAACATGTTTATTTGAGTCAGATAAGCACTTCAGAAGTCAAAAATCTCAACTTCA
>NW_025977429.1:0-4516 GCF_021869965.1 Rhincodon typus | reverse complement strand
AATTCACCAAATGAATCAAGTTTTGACATTGGTTTGACGAACATGATCATTTGAGTGAGATAAGCACTTCAGAACACCAAAATCTGAAATGCATCAAATGACTAAATTTTTTTCAGCTGTTTTAACTAACATGCTTATTTCACTCAGATAAGCACTTCAGAATTCAAAAATCTCAACTTCACCAAATGACGTAATTTTTCATGCTGTTTTCACGAACATGCTTATTTCAGTGAGATGAACACTTCAGAATCAAAAATCGCAACTTCACCATCTGACTTAATTTTTGACGCTGTTGTGAATAAGATGCTTATTTCACTCAGATAAGCACATCAGAAGTTCAAAATCTCACTTAAGCAAATGACTGACTTTTTCATGTTGGTTCTCATGACATTCTTATTTCATGAGTTAAGCACTTCAGAAGATCAAAATCTCAACTTCACCAAATGACTCAACTGCTGATGTTGTTTTGACTAACATGCTTATTTCAGCGAGTTAAGCACTTAAGAAGGCTAAAACCTCAACTTCACCAAATGACACAACTTTTGATGCGAGTTGGTTTAAAATGTTTATTGGAGCGAATTAAGCTCTTCAGAACAGCAAAACCTGAACTTTCACCAAATGACTGTAGTTTCGATGGTGGTTTGACGAACATGCCTATTTGATTGAGAGAAGCACTTCAGAATTCAAAAATCTCAACTTCACCAAATGACTCAACTTTTGATGTTGTTTTGACTAACGTGCTTATTTCAGCGAGATAAGCATATCAGAAGACTAAAATCTCAACTTCACCAAAGGACATAGCTTTTGATGCTGTTAGACTAAAATGTTTATTTCAGTGAGTTTGGCACTTCAGAAGACCGGAATCTCAACTTCACCAAATGACTCAATTTTTAATGTTGTTTTGACTAACATGTTTATTTGAGTGAGATAACCACTTCAGAATTCAAAAATCTCAACTTCACCAAATGACTCAACTTTTGATGTTTTGACTAACGTGCTTATGTCAGAAGGAGAAGCATGTCAGAAGACTAAAATCTCACCTTCACCAGATGACCTAACTTTTGATGCTCTTTAAATTAAAATGCTTATTTCAGCGAGTGAAACACCTCAGAAGCAAAAATTCTGATCTTCACCAAATGACTTGATTTTAAATTCTGTTTAAACTGAAATGCTCATTTCTGCATGTTAAGCATTTCAGAAGATTAAAATCTGAACTTCATCAAATGACACTATTTTTTATGTTCGTTTGACTAACATACTTATTTCAGCGAGTTAAGCACTTCAGATGATCAAAATCTCCACTTCACCAAATGACACAACTTTTGATGCTGTTTGGTTGAAAATGCTTATTTCAGCGAGTTAAGCTCTTCAGAACACCAAAACCTGAACTTCACAAAATGACTCTAGTTTTGATGATGGTTTGACGAATGTGCTTATTTGAGTGAGATAAGCGTTTCAGAAGTCAAAATCTGAACTTCACCAAATTACTCTACTTTTTATGTTGTTTTGACTAACGTGCTTAATTCAGCGAGTTAAGCAGTTCAGATTGCAAAAATCTCAACTTCACCAAATTATTTAATTTTTAGTGCTGTTAGGATTAAAATGCTTATTTCAGCGAGATAAGCAGTTGAGAAGACATAAATCTGAACTTCACCAAATGACTCAATTTTTGTTGTTAATTTGACGAACATGCTCATTTCACTGATTTAAGCACTTCAGAAGATCAAAATCTCATTTTCCAGAAATGACTCAACTTTTGATGTTGTTTTGACTAACGTGCTTATTTCAGCGAGATAAGCACTTCAGAAGACCAAAATCTGAACTTCACTAAATGACTCAAATTTGATGTTGGATTGACTAACAGGCTTTCTCCACTGAAATAAGCACTTTAGAAGTGAAGAATCTCGACTTAATCTCCGGATTACTAACCAAGCCACGTGCAATTATGCTTCGGGATAAGAAAGTTAGGGAAGTAAACACGTGGCTAATTGAGTGGTGTGGGAAAGAAGGTTTCCATTCCATGGTGAATTGGCATCAGTTTTGGAACCGGAGGGATCTGTACCAATGGGACGGTCTCCACCTGAACCGATCTGGAACCAGTGTTCTTGCGTAAAGGATAAATAGGGTGGTCACTAGGACTTTAAACTTGTGAACTGGGGGGAAGGGAAAGGGAAAACGGCAGGGAGTATGATGGTAAATAAAAAGGTAAGCAGCAGGTTCGCATGTGAGCAGGAGGGTTTAAGTTCAAGGCAGACTATGAAAGAAGTAAAAAGGAAGGATATCTCAGGAGATGTTATGAGAGATGTTGGAAATCATGAGGGTAAGAAAGCTAGCATAAAGGCACTTTACCTGAATGCTGGTAGCATTCGTAACAAGGTTGATGAGTTAACGGCACAAATCATCGCGAATGAATATGATCTGGTAGCCATTACGGAGACATGGTTACAGGATGGTCACGACTGGGAGTTAAATATCCAAGGGTACCAGACTATTCGGAAGGACAGACAGAAAGGTGAGGGAGGTGGTGTAGCTCTGATATTCAAGGACGCCATCAGGGCGGTGTTGAGAGATGATATAGGTTCTATGGAGAATGAGGTTGAATCCATTTGGGTGGAAATTAGAAACTGAAAGAGGAAAAAGTCACTGATAGGCGTAGTCCATAGGCCACCAAATAATAACATCACATTGGGGCGGGCAATAAACAAAGAAATAACTAATGCCTGTAAAAATGGTACGGCAATTATCATGGGGGATTTTAATCTACATGTAAATTGGTCGAACCAGCTCGGTCAGGGGAGCCTTGAGGAGGATTTTGTTGAGTGTATCCGTGATAGTTTTCTTGAACAGTATGTAATGGAACCAACGAGGGAGCAAGCTATCCTGGATCTGGTCCTGTGTAATGAGACAGGAATAATTAATGACCTCATTGTTAGGGATCCTCTTGGAAGGAGTGATCACAGTATGGTTGAATTTAGAATACAGATGGAGAATGTGAAGATAGAGTCCAATACCAGTGTCCTGTGCTTGAACAAGGGGAACTACAATTGAATGAGGGAAGACTTGGCTAAAGTAGACTGGAAACAAAGATTTTATGGTGGGACAGTTGACGAGCAGTGGAGGACTTTCAAAGCAATTTTTCAAAGTGCTCAGCAAAAGTATATTCCAATGAAAAGCAAGGACTGTAAGAAAAGGGGTAATCTGCCATGGGTGTCTAAAGAAATAAGGGAGGCGACCAAATTGAAAGAGAAGGCATACAAAGTGACCAAAAACAGCATGAAACTAGAAAATTGGGAAAATGTTAAAGGTCAACAGAAAGCCACAAAAAGAGCTATAAAGGAAAGTACGATAGAACATGAGGGAAAAAAAAAAACTAGCACAGAACATAAAGACAGATAGCAAAAGTTTCTATAAACATATAAAACGAAAAAGAGTGGCTAAAGTAAACGTTGGCTCTTTAGAGCATGAGAAGGGGAATTTAGTTATGGGATATGATGAAATGGCCGAGGCATTGAACAGGTATTTTGTATCGGTCTTCACAGTGGAGGACACTAATAACATGCCAGTAATTGACAAAGAGACGAAGGTAGGTGAGGACCTGGAAACTATCATTATTACGGAAGAGGTAGTGTTGGGCAAGCTATTGGAGCTAAGGATTGATAAGTCTCCTGGCTCTGATGGAATGGATCCCAGGGTACTAAAAGAAATGGCGGGAGAAATAGCAGGTGCACTGGCGCTTATTTTCCAAAATTCGCTGGACTCTGGAGCAGTCCCAGCAGATTGGAAAATGTGACGCCACTTTTTAAAAAGGGAAGTAGACAAAAGATGGGGAATTATAGACCGGTTAGCTTAACCTCTGTAGTGGGGAAGATGCTTGAGTCTATTATCAAGGAAGAAATAGCAAGGCATCTTGATAGAAATTGTCCCGTTGGGCAGACGCAGCATGGGTTCATGAAGGGCAGGTCATGCTTGACAAATCTTTTGGAATTCTATGAAGACATTATGAGCGAGGTGGACAATGGGGACCCAGTGGATGTGGTGTACCTAGATATCCAAAAGGCCTTCGACAAGGTGCCGCACAAGAGGCTACTGCATAAGATAAGGATGCATGGCATTAAGGGTAAAGTATTAACATGGATAGAAGATTGGTTGACTAACAGGAAGCAAAGAGTGGGTATAAATGAGTGCTATTCCAGCTGGCAGTCAGTGACTAGTGGTGTGCCTCAGGGATCGGTGTTGGGACAGCAATTATTTACAATTTATATCGATGATTTGGAGTTGGGGACCACGTGTAGGGTGTCAAAGTTTGCAGATGACACTAAAATGAGTGGCAGAGCAAAGTGTGCACAGGACTGTGAAACTTTGCAGAGGAACATAGATACATTGAGTGAGTGGGCAAAGGTCTGGCAGATGGAATACAATGTAAATAAATGTGAAGTCATACATTTTGGTAGGCGTTATAGTAAAAAGGGTTATTACTTGAATGGTAAAAAGTTGCAGCATGCTGCTATGCAGAGGG
>NW_025977428.1:0-6977 GCF_021869965.1 Rhincodon typus | reverse complement strand
GTGTGTGTGTGCGTGAGTGTGTGCGTGTGTGAGTGTGTGAGAGTGTGTGAGTGTGAGTGGAGTGGACCTGAAATAGCCTTGCGAATGAAAGTCTCAGCTGGTCACTTTCCATCCGCACTGTCCCCTACACAATTCTGACGATTGGGAGGGAGTGTGAAAATGTTTATGGAGCGAGAGAAGTTTGGTCGTAAATAACTGAACGTTGCTTAAAAATAATAGTTTGTCGAAGCTTTGTTTTTGACTTTCACTTCTGCGATCAATTTATAAGCATCTCCATTAAAGAGGAAAAACAACATACCTATTGCATAAGTGGAGGGCGCTGATGGTTTGGCAAGTAGAGACTGATCAACATGTTGCCATGGGTGATGCACCAGTTACTGATGTTTGACAGTCAACTTCCAAGTTTTGTCTAAGTTTAAAGGCTGACTGATTGTATAAGGGTAGTAGGAACTGGAGATGCTGGAGAATCTGAGACAACAAGGTGTAGAGCTGGATGAACACAGCAGGCCAAGCAGCATCATAGGAGCAGGAAGGCTGACGTTTCAGGCCTAGACCCTTTTTCAGAAAAGAAGGGTCTGATGAAGGGTCTCGGCCCGAAACGTCAGCCTTTCTGCTCCTATGGTGCTGCTTGGCCTGATTGTACAAGGCATTGCTTTGAGGAGTTATCTCGTGAATGTCTGTCACCTATTTTGTTGATTTGAAGCAGGAACTGAGCATGTGTAGGGTTGTTAGCCTAGTGAGAGTGTCACTATACCATTACCAACTTAATGACTGGCAATGTATTGGAAGACATGGATAGAGATTGCTGCTGTAATGAATTGGATGGATCTGCTCCAGCGAAGTGATACTGTAAAGGTTTTGGAGCATTGGCTTCAATGTTAGTGTCACAGTATCTTCCAAAACCACATTCCTGAATTCCAATGCAATCTCCACATGTTTCCAAGGATGCGATCTATCTCATTCGCTGCAGGGAACATGATTTTTGAATATCTCGCTTCAAACCTCTCCAGCAAGTTTCTACCTCTCAGTTTTCTGTAAACATTTTGTTTTGAATCCTTGCGGCTACAGCAGAGTAAAGTCAAGGGTCTAGGCCCGAAACGTCAGCCTCTCTGCTCCTATGATGCTGCTTGGCCTGCTGTGTTCATCCAGCCCTGCACCTTGTTGTCTCGGATTCTCCAGCATCTGCAGTTCCTACGATCTCTAAAGTCAATGTCTCCTCCCTGAGAACTGGTCAATTAATTCTTCATAAGGCTGTTTCTGGCAATGAAAATGTCTCCGGGTAGGTGTGAGGGGCAGGGGGAGACATGTGAGACACAGCTCGATATGTTCCTAATGCAGGCAGGTTGGGGGAGAAGGTCAGAGCTTACAGGACACCAGGTTATAGTCCAACAATTTAATTTGAAACCACAAGCTTTCGGAGCCTCGCTCCTTCATTAAGTGAAGTTGACAAATCTCTTCTGCCTTTTCAATAAGGTCATGGTCAATTCTAAGTATGTATAGGTCCTACATCCCTTAAAGCTCTTAACCAAAAAAATCTGTTTTTGAAATTTTCAGTTGCCCCTCTCTTTGCCAGGGAGTTCTGGATTCCCATTCCCACTTTGTGTGAGGAAGTATTTCCTAAATAACCACCCAATGTCCCAATGGAACCTGCCTCTTTCCAGGCAGTGCATTCCAGACCCTAACTACTCACTGGGTGGAGAAGATTTTTTTCCTCCCATTACCCTCATTTCATTTGCACGTCACTTTAATGATCGGACAGGGTCAGGGTGGGGTTCAGTAGCCAAACTCCAGCTCCCAACTCCGACATTCCCGTGTCTGGGATTACTATGTATTGTGGAAGAAGGGTGAGTCAACATTGGCTCTCACCCTGAGATATCTACATGCTCCCACACTTTGCCCTTCAGGCTTGGAATAAAATATTCCTTTCCATCCAAATAGAATCATACAGAATGGAAGAGGCTGTTTGGCCCATTGAGCCGTTACTGTCAAAATTGCACTAAATCTACACTAAGTAATATCTTATTGGCCGGGGCTATTTTCCATGGAGTGTAGGAGGTTGACGGGTGATCTTATAGAGATACTAATAGCTTGTGGGGAAGCATTTTTTTTTATTCATTAACGGGATGAGGGCGTTGCTTGCCAGACATTAGTGAACCAGATGGGTTTTTCCGACAATCGACGATGGATTCATGGTCATCATTAGGAGCTGAAAGTCAAGCCTTTTGTTCTCTTTATTCATTAACGGGATGAGGGTGTCGCTGGTTAGGCAGCATTTATTGCCCATCCCTAATTGCCCAGAGAGCAGTTAAGAGTCAACCACATTGCTGTGGGTCTGGAGTCACATGTAGGCCAGACCAGGTAAGGATGGCAGTTTCCTTCCTTAAAGGACATCAGTGAGCCAGATGGGTTTTTCCCAACAATCAGCAATGGATTCCCGGTCATCATTAGATTCTTAATTCCAGATTTTTATTGAATTCAAATTCCACCATCTGCCATGGCAGGATTCGAACCCAGGTCCCCGGAACATTACCTGAGTCTCTGGATTAACAGAGAACTATGTTCAGTGCTGAAGAAGGGTCACTGGATCTGAAATGTTAACTCTGCTTTCTCCCCACAGTTGGTGCCAGACCTGCTGAGTTTCTCCAGCAATTTCTGTTTCTGTTACTGATGACTAGTTTAGTTTAGCACGAGAACTACTCAAAATTCACCAAAGATCCTCAGGCAGCACCTTCCAAACCCACGACCACTTCCATCTAGAAGGACAAGGGCAGCAGATACATGGGAACACCACCCCCTGCTAGTTCCCCTCCAAGCCACACACCATCCTGACTTGGAAATATATCACCGTTCCTTCACTGTTGCTGGGTCAAAATCCTGGAATTCCCTCCCTAAACGCACTGTGGGACTACCTACAGCACATGGACTGCAGGGGTTCAAGAAGGCAGCTCACCACCACCTTCTCAAGGGGGGCAACTAGGGACGGGCAATAAATGCTGGGCCCAGCCAGAGACACCCACATCCTATGACAGAATGAAAAAAATCTAAACACTGAAACTGAGCACACTCTTCTGCCTGGAACAGTCCTTTATAGATATTTTTCTAATCGACCTGTTCAGGCATGTTATTACATACCTGTGGGACAGGTGGGACTTGGACTCAGGCCTCCCAGCTGAGTGGTAGGGACATTGCCACTGTGCCACATGAGCCTAACAATCCTTTATATTCTAGTGAGCAACGCTTGCTCATGAAGTCAGTTAACCCTTTCAGTTTTCACTTTGCAACACAGTCCTCACCCTGTACTGTTACCATCCGGCATTGATGTGTCTGTGATAAGTTCATTAGGAGGAGAGCGAGGGTGTTTTATTTCGCCTCTCGTTGATTTTCTCACTAGCTGCCACACACCCTATTGGTCCCGACCCGAGACGTCAGCTTTCCTGCTCCTCTGATACTGCCTGGCCTGCTCCACACTGTGTTATCTCTGCATTCTTCAGGCCCCAGTCACTGTTGGTACTGCTGAGCTGGTCTCTCAGTAGATATAGGGACCAGGGTGAAGACAGCATTAGAGTCAGAATTAGGCTGTGAACCTTGAGCAGGACAAAGGCAGGCCTGGGGAGGTTACTGGGGCAAAAAATACATAAACGTTTTAGCGAATGCACCCAAGCTTTGTTTTGTGAAACACCACCTTCCTTATCTATTACCACTTCCACCCCACACTTCCCCAACCAACAACCCCAGCTATTGTCACAGCATTAGCGACCTGGGTTCAGTTCCACCCTTGAGCGACTGTCTGTCTGGGTTCCCTCCAGGTGCTCTGGTTTCCTCCCGCACTGCAAAGCTGTGCAGGCAAGGTGGATCGTCCATGCTAATATTCACAGGTAAAGGGGACAGCTGGAAAATGGGAAGCCTTCAAAATTGAGAGCTCAGAGACGGTATGTTCCTGTTAGGATGTAGGGCAAGGCTGGTAGGTGAAGGGAATGCTGGATGACGAGAGAAATTGAGGTTTTGGTCAAGAAAAAGAGGGAAGCATTTGTCAAGTATAGACAGCAGGGATCGAGTGAATCCTTAGAAGAGTATAAAGGCGATAGGAATATATTTAAGAGGAAAATCAGGAGGGTAAAAAGGGGACATGAGATGGCTTTGGCAAATAGGGTTAAGGAGAATCCAAAGGAATTCTACAAATACATTAAGGTTAAAAGGGTAACTCGGGACAGAATAAGGCGGCTTAAAGATCAGCAGGGCTGCCTATGTATGGAACCACAGGAGATATTAAACGAGTATTTTGCATCAGTGTTTGCTGTGGAGAAGGATATGGAAGATACAAAACGTGAGGAAATAAACAGTGACATCTTGAAAGATGTCCATTTAACAGAGGAGGAGGTGCTGGACATCTTATAACGCATAAAGGTGGATAAATCCCTGGGACCTGATCAGGTGTACTCTACAACTCTGTGGGAAACTAGGGAAGTGATTGCAGGGCCCCTTGCTGAGATATCTGTATCTTCGATAGCCGCAGGTGAGGTGCCAGAAGACTGGAGATTGGCGAATGCGGTGCCACTATTTAAGAAAAGTGGTAAGAGAAAGCCAGGGCACTATAGACCGGTGAGCCTGACATCGCTGGTGGGCAAGTTGCTGAAGGGAGTCCCGAGGGACAGGATTTACATGTATTTGGAAAGGCAAGGACTGATTAGGAATAGTCAGCATGGCTTTGTGCGTGGGAAATTGTGTCTCACAAACTTCATTGAGTTTTTTGAAGGAGTAAAGAAGAGGATTGATGAGAGTAGAGCAGTAGACAGAGCTGGCTTGAAGGGTAGAACACAGAGAGTGGTGGTGGTAGAAGGCTGTTGTTCAGACTGGAGGCCTGTGACCAGCGGTGTGCTGCAAGGATCGGGACAGGGTCCACAGCTTTTTGTCATTTATATAAATGATTTGGATATGAATACAGGAGGAATGGTGAGTAAGTTTGCAGATGACACCAAAATCTGAGGTGCAGTGGACAGCGAAGAAGGTTACCTCAGAGTACAACGCGACCTTGATCAGATGGGCTGAGGGGTGGCAGATGGAGTTTAATTTAGATAAATGTGAATTGCTGCATTTTGGAAAGGCACATCAGGGCAGGGCATATACACTTAATGGTAAGGTCCTGGGGAGTGTTGCTGAACAAAGAGACCTTGGGGTGCAGGTACATAGTTCCTTGAAAGTGGAGTTACAGGTAGATAGGATAGAGAAGGAGGTGTTTGGTACGCTTGCCTTTATTGGTCAGTGCATTGAGTATCGGAGTTAGGGAGGTCATGTTGCGACTGTACAGAACATTGGTTAGGCCACTTTTGGAACACTGCATGTAATTCTGGTCTCCCTGCTATAGGAAGGATGTCATTAAACTCAAAATGGTGCAAAAAAGATTCACAAGGATGTTGCCTGGGTTGGAGGGTTTGAGCTATAGGGAGAGGCTGAATAGGCTGGGGCTATTTTCCCTGGAGTGTCGGAGGCTGAGGGGTGACCTTATAGAGGTTTATAAAATCATGAGGGGCATGGATAGGGTGAATAGCCAGTGTCTTTTCCCAGGGTAGGGGAGTCCAAAACTAGAGGGCATAAGTTTAAGGTGAGAGGGGAAAGATTTGAAAGTGACCTACGGGGCAACATTTTCACACAGAGGGTGGTGTGTGTATGGAACGAGCTGCCAGAGGAAGTGGTGGAGGCTGGTACAAATACAACATTTAAAAGGCATCTGGATGGGTACATGAGTAGGAAGGGTTTAGAGGGATATGGGCCAAATTCTGGCAAATGGGACTAGATTAATTTATCTGGTCGGCAGGGATGAGTTGGACCATAGGGTCTGTTTCCATGCTGTTGAGCTCTGTGAGTCTAAATTGCCCATAGTGTTTAGGGATGTGCAGGTTGGGTGGGTTAGCCATGGGAAATGCAGGGATATAGGGATAGGGTGGGGAGATGGGTCTGCATAGAATACTTCTCCAATGATTAATGTGGATCCGATGGGCTGATTGGCCTGCTTCTTCACCATAGGGATTCTGTGATTCTCACCTATTGCACATATGTATCTTCTCTTCCTGGCTTGCTATCCCTTTGCTGCATAGTCCTTTTTGCCCTCCTTCTGGGCTCCCCCTCTACCTATCCATTCACTGTTTTACCCATCATCAGCATAAACGCCACCTTTTCCCAACTACGATCAATTCTGATGAAGGGTCACCGGTCTCAAAATGTTAACTTTGTTTCTGTCTCCATGGATATTGTCAGACCTGCTGAGTTTCTTCAGCAATTTCTGTTTTTGTTTGTTTCACATCGCCAGCATCCACGGTTCCTTGTTTAATCACTTTTTGTCTGTGTATTTGTTTCTGTGTGTGTCTGTATGATGGTGACAGTGTCTGTGTGAGTGCGTGTGCGTGTCTGTGTGACTGTGCGTGTCTGTGTGACTGTGCGTGTCTGTGTGTGTGCGTGCCTGTCTGTACCTGTGTGCATATGTGTGTGTGTGTCTCTGTGCATGCTTGTGCCTGTGTGTGTGCCTGTCTGCATTTGTTTGTGTGTCTATGTATGTCTCTCTGTGCACGCCTGTGTCTATGTGTGTGTGTGCCTGTTTGTATGTGTCTGTGTATATGTCTATTTGTACGTGCGCATGCACGTACATGTGTGTCTGTTTGTGTGTGCACACCTGTCTGTGTGTGTTTTGTCGGTGTCTGCCTGTGTGTGCATGTGTGTGCCTGTGTGTGCATACGTGTGCACGTGTGCATGTCTCTTTCTGTGCTTGCGTGTGTGTATGCGTGTGTACCTGTACGTGTGTCTGTGTGTGACTGTGTGTCTGTGTGTGTGTGTTTCTGTGCATGTGTGTGAGTCTGTGTGTGTGTGTGTGTGAGTGTCTGTGTGTCTGTGTGTGTGTGTTTCTGTGCATGTGTGTGAGTCTGTGTGTGTGTGTGTGTGTGAGTCTGTGTGTGTGTGTGTGTGTGAGTCTGTGTGTGTGTGTGAGT
>NW_025977427.1:0-6977 GCF_021869965.1 Rhincodon typus | reverse complement strand
CTGGACTGACCTATCCCCTTCCTAACTCCCTACCTACACTCACCTTTACTGGCTCCATCCCCGCCTCTTCGACCTGTTTGTTTCCTCTCCACCTATCCTCTCCTCTATCCCTCTTCTATCCGCCTCCCACTCTCTCCCTATTTATTTCAAAACCCCCTTCCCCTCCCCCTTTTCTGATGAAGGGTCTAGGCCCGAAACGTCAGCCTCTCTGCTCCTATGATGCTGCTTGGCCTGCTGTGTTCATCCAGCCCTGCACCTTGTTGTCTCGGATTCTCCAGCATCTGCAGTTCCTACTATCTCAAATTGCATCATCAACTGTCTGTTTGCAAATTGAGCTTCGACTGCTAGAATAGAAGTCCTTCCAAAATCTAGGATGGTTGGCACCTCCATGAAAAATTGGAAATTGAAATGGTAGAATTGTAGTTTTGACAACTCTTCACTCTTATGCATAACCAAAGTGTGAGAGAATGCAATAACTTACCTCCAAATCAATAGAAGATATCAATTGTCTGATTTGATTCACTGAAATAAAATACTAACTCATCAAATATCAGTTCCAATGTAGCCTATGACAAATAGCAAAGATTACACCCAATATAAACCACTTAAATTCATTCTGTAACTCCACCAACATTGAATTAAATAAAAATTAATACCGTATGTATGATTTGACTTTTGCAAATCACTTATTTGGAATGTTTAATCATTATACTAATGCAGCTGGCTTCAATTATTTCTTTTTTGGAGATGCCACTTTTCAAATTGGAGCATGAGGTAAACATTTGAGATAAATATGTTTTTAAAGATTAGAGTAATGTGGTTATTTTCAGATACTCTGCTATTATCACCATAAAGTGAAAGAATACAAGATAGATTGTGAAGACACAGAGGCCCAGTGGAGTGAGGTATACTGCTTATCTTTGCTAGGAAGGGCCCCAGATAGGTCGCCCTTATGTGTGCCAGCTGCTGTTAGCCAAATAGCCTTGCCCACTGATCTGATGCTGTATTTGCAAACTTGGACCTATTCACTCACCACACACCACTAAACTGCATAGACCTGCACTGGTATGGAAATCAGAATTTATTTATTAGAAATAAAATAGCATTGCATAGTTAACATTCTGTTTTAAATGTCTGCATGCTGCAATGTGCAGCAATCTTAAAGGGAGTGCACAGTGAACCAAGCAGCCTGTGTACTGCAAAGAGAAATGAGAGGTAACATTGCTCAGAAGGAACATTATTGACTCCTGGTAAATCTACCTGAACTGCTTCCCATGCATATACATTCTTCTTTAAATAAGCTAAGCGATATTGTGTGCAGTACTCCAAAATGAGGTCTCACCAGTGCCCTGTATAACTGAAACATAACCTCCTACTTTTGCATTTGATTCCCCTTGTGATAATCCAGAAACCCAGCTGATGTTCTGGGGACCCGGGTTCGAATCCCTCCACGATAGGTGGCGGAATTTGAATTTTAAACAAAGTCTGGAATTAAGAATCTACTGATGACCTTGAAGTCATTGCCGACAGTTGGAAAAACTTATCTGGTTCACTAAAGTCCTTCAGGGAAGGAAATCTGCCATCCTTACCTGGTCTGGCCTACATGTGACTCCAGACCCAATTGAGTTGACTCTCAATTGCCCTCTGAAATGGCCTAGCAAGTAACTCAGCTGTACCAAAGCTGACAAAGTCGCCAAGAAGTGAAACCAGACAGATCACCTGGCATCGACCTAGGCACCAGAAAACACAATGGCAGAAATAGCCCTGTCAACCTGCAAAGTCCTCCTCACTAACATCTGGGGGTTAGTGCCAAAATTAGGAGAGCTGTCTCACAGACTAATTAAGCAACAGTCTGACACAGTCATACTCACAGAATCATACCTTACAGACAATGTCCCAGACACCACCATCACCATCCCTGGACATCTTGTCCCACCTGCAGGACAGACCCAGCAGAGGTGGCAGCACAGTGGTGTATACAGTCGGGATGGTATTGCTCCAGGAGTCCTCAATATTGACTCCAGACCCCATGAAGTTTCATGGCTTGAGTTTAAGCGTGGGCAAGGAAACCTCCTGCTGATCACCACATACCGCCCTCCCTCAGCTGATGAATCAATAATCCTCAATGTTGAACAACACTTGGAGGAAGCACTGAGAATGGCAAGGGCACAAAATGTACTCTGGGGGGGATTTCAATGTCCATCACCATGAGTGGCTCAGCAGCAGTACTACTGATAGAACAAAAACAAAGTTGCTGGAAAAGCTCAGCAGGTCTGGCAGCATCTGTGGAGGAGAAAACAGAGTTAACCTTTCGGGTCCGGTGATCCTTCCTTTTGGATCACCGGACGCGAAACGTTAACTCTGTTTTCTCCTCCACAGCTGCTGCCAGACCTGCTGAGCTTTTCCCGCAACTTTGTTTTTGTTCCTGATTTACAGCATCCGCAGTTCTTTTGGTTTTTACTTATGTACTATTGATCGGGTTGGTTGCGTCCTAAAGGACATAGCTGCTAGACTGGGTCTGTGGCAGATGGTGAAGGAACCAACAAGAGGGAAAAACATACTTGACCACATCCTTACCAATATCCCAGCTGCATTTGCATCTGTCCATGACAGTATTGGTAAGAATGACCATTGCACAGTCCTTGTGGAAACAAAGTCCTGCCTTCATATTGAGAACAACTTCCATGGTGTTGTGTGGCACTATCACCATGCTAAATGGGACAGACTTCGCACAAATCTAGCAACTCAAAACTGGCCATCCATGAGGTGCTGTGGGCCATCAACAGCAGCAGAATTGTACTCCAGCACAATCTGACAGGCATGGCCCAGCATATCCCCCACTCAACCTTTATCATCAAGCCAGGGAATCAACCCTGGTTCAATGAAGAGTGCAGGAGGGTATGCCAGGGACAGTACCAGGCATACCTGAAGATGAGGTGTCGACCTGGAAGCCACCAAACAGGACTACTTGAATGCCAAACAGCGAAAGCAGCAAGTGATAGACAGAGCTAAGTGATCCAACAACCAACGGATCAGATCTAAGCTCTGCAGTCCTGTCACATCCAGTAGTGAATGGTGGTGGGCAAGTAAATAGCTCACTGGAGGAGGAGACTCCACAAATATCCCCATCCTCAATGATGGAAGAGCCCAGCACATCAGTGCAAAAGATAAGGCTGAAGCATTTGCAGTAATCTTCAGCCAGAAGTGCCAAGCGGATGATCCATCTTGGACTCCTCCAGTGGTCCCCAGCGATTCACTCCACGAGATATCAAGAAACAGTTGGAGACATTGGATACTGCAAAGGCTATGGGCCCTGATAACATTCCGGCAATAGTAGTGAAGACTTGTGGTCCAGAACTTGCTGATCCCCTCGCCAAGTTGTTCCAGTACAGTTACAACACTGGTATCTACTTGACAATGTGGGAAATTGCCCAAGTATGTCCTGTACACAAAAAGCAGGACAAATCCAACCCGGCCAATTACCACCCCATCAGTCTCCTCTTGATCATGAGTAAAGTGATGGAAGGTGTCATCAACAGTGCTATCAAGCAGCACCTGGTCAGCAATAACCTGCTTGGTGATGCCCAGTTTGGGTTCTGCCAGGGCCACTCAGCTCCTGACATCATTACAGCCTTGGTTCAAACATGGACAAAAGAGCTGAATTCCAGAGGTGAGGTAAGAGTGACAGCGCTTGACATCAAGGCTGCATTCGACCGAGTGTGACATCAAGGAGCCCTGGCAAAACTGGAATCAATGTGTATCTGGGGCAAACTCTCAGGTGGTTGGAGTTATACTTGACACATAGGAAGATGGTTGTGGTTGTCGGTGGTCAATCATCTCAGCTCCAAGACATCTCTGCAGGAGTTCCTCAGGATCGTGTCCTAGGCCCAACCATCTTCAGCTGCTTCATCAATGACATTCCCTCCATCATAAGGTCAGAAGTGGGGATGTTCGCTGATGATTGCACCATTCGTGACTCCTCAGATACTGAAGCAGTCCGTGTTCAAATGCAACAAGATCTGGACAATATCCAGGCTGTCAAGTGGCAACTGACATTCGCACCACACAAATGCCAGGCTATGACCATCACCAATAAGAGACAATCTAACCACCGTCCCTTGACATTCAATGGTGTTACCATCGCTGAATCCCCATTATCAACATCCTGGGGGTTACCATTGACCAGAAACTCAACTGGACTCACCACATTAACAGAAAGGCTACAAGAGCAGGCCAGAAACTAGGAATACTGTGGCGCGTAACTCACCTCCTGGCTCCTCAAAGCCTGTCCAACATCTACAAGGCACAGGTCAGGAGTGTGATGGAATACTCCCCACTTGCCTGGATGAGTGCAGCCCCAACAAAACTCAAGAAGCTTGACACCATCCAGAACAAAGCAGCCCGCTTGATTGACACTAGATCCACAAGCATCCATTCCCTCCACCACCGACGCTCAGTAGCAGCAGTGTGTACTATCTTTAAGATGCACTGCAGAAATTCACCAAAGATCCTCACACAGTACCTTCCAAACCCATGACCACTTCCATCTAGAAGGACAAGGGCAGCAGATATATGGGAACACCACCACCTCCAAGTTCCCCTCCAAGTCAGTCACCATCCTGATGTGGAAATATATCACCATTCCTTCACTGTCACTGGGTCAAAATCCTGGAATTCCCTCCCTAATAGCATTGTGGGTCAACCCACAGCAGGAGGACTGCAGAGGTCAAGAAGGCAGCTCACCACCACCTTCTCAAGGGCAACCAGGGATGGGCATGAAATGCAAGCCAGCCAGCAATGCCCACATCCCACAAATGAATAGAGAGAAAAAAAAGGACATAACATTCTTGTAGTTTTCCTGATTACTTAATGCACCTGCATACTCACCATTCACATCCCAACCCTCCTCCAATGACTGTATTTTGATTTTCAGTCAGAGCTCATCTTTATTCTGTCAATTAGCACCTAATTTGGATCTGTATTCTGTCTTCCCTGCAATCATTTTTACCCCTTCAGACTTTTGCTCGATGATGCTGTTGATCTCCAATCTTCCTCAAACGTTTCATGACCTTTGCCCCACCCCAGCCTTTTTAGAAGTTATGACTTTTCCACTTATTTTCTCTTCCAAAGAAAAGCCACTGGACTCAGAGTTAACTCAGTTTCCCTCTCCACAGATGACCCTGCTGAGTTTCTCCAACACACTCTGTTTTTACTTCAGAGATGTTGCCATTTTCTCCAAGCTAAATACCTTGCACTTCGTCTCAAGAATCCAAGCTATTCTTTGATCTTGAACAAGCTAGCCACCCAGGTTTACCATCAAGCAGAATTCATAAAAGATCACATGAACCCCTTAATTTACCCAAAAACATTCCATTGGCCCTTATGCCATCTAAATGCAGATATTTTTCTTTAAAAGTGACTATTTACTCAGTAGGGAAGTCTCACTACGACTGTATGAGGTGCTCGTGAGATCACATCTGGAGTACTTTGAGCACTTTTGATCCCCTTCTTTAAGGAAAGATATCATTTCATTGGAGGCAGTTCAGAGCAAGTTCACAAGGATGATCCTCAACATGGGAGAGTTCTCATTGGAGTTTAGAAGAATGAGAGGTGATCTCATTGGGACCTAGAGGATTCTTAAAGGACTTTAATCACATAAATGCTGAGAGAATGTTTCCACTCATTGGAAGATTTAGGACCAGAAGGCATAGTCTCAGAATTAAGGGTTGCCATTTTAAGATGAGAGGAATTTCTTCTCTCAGAAAGTTGAGTATCATTGGAATTCCACAGCCGCAGAGAGCTGTTGGTGGCAGAATCCTTAAAGCTGAGATAGATAGATTCTTGATCAGTAGGAGAATCAAGGGTTACAGGGAATGAAGTTCTGCACTTTGCGAGGAAGAATAGTGGCATAAACTATTTTCTAATGGGGGAATGGCTTCGGAAATCTGAAATGCAAAGTGACTTAGGATTCTTAGTTCCCGATTCTCTTAAGGTTAACATGCAGGTTCATTTGGCAGTTAGGAAGACAATTGCAATGTTAACGTTCATTTTAAGAGGGCTTCAATGCAAGAGTAATTCCACTTTTAGAATATTGTGAGCAGTTTTAGGCTCTGTATCTAAGGAAGGATGTGCTGGCATTGGAGAGTATGTTTCACCTTGATGAGGCTTGTCAAATGAAGAGCAGTTGAGGACTCTGGGTCTGTACTCAATGGAGTTTCAAAGCATGAGGGAGAATCTAATTGAAATGTCCAGAACACTGAGAGTCCTGGGTAGAATGGACATGGAGAAGAAGTTTCTAATATTAGGAGAGACTAGGACCTGAAGGCACAGACTCAGAGTGAAGGGATGGCCCATTAGAACTGAGATGAGAGGAAATTTCTTCAGCCAGAAGGTGGTTAATCTGTGGAACTCATTGTTGCAGAAGGTAGGAAGTTATTGAGTGTATTTAAGAGAGAGATAGTTAGGTTTTTGATTAGTAAGGGAATCGAGGGTTACAGAAGAGTGGGGTTGAGAAATATATAAGCCATAATCAAATGGCAAAGCAGACCCAATGGGCTGAGTGGCCTAACCCAATATCTTATGGTCTTATGCAAAAGTACAGGAATGTAGACAGGAGGAATGTCAGATCAGCCATGATTCTGTTGAATGGTGGAACAGACTCAAGGGGCTGAATGTTCTTCTCCTGTTCCTATATCTTATGGTCTTATGCTCTTTCCTTTCCATGTAAAAGCAGCTGATCTGAAACGCTACTAATAATTCCAACACTGAAAAATTAGAGATAACAAGGTGTAGAGCTGGATGAACACAGTAGGCCAAGCAGCATCATAGGAGCAGGAAGGCTGACGTTTCGGTTCTGATGAAGGGTCTAGGCCCGAAACATCAGCCTTCCTGCTCCTATGATGCTGCTTGGCCTGCTGTGTTCATCCAGCTCTACACTTTGTTATCTCAGATTTTCCAGCATCTGCAGTTCCTACTAT
>NW_025977426.1:0-6977 GCF_021869965.1 Rhincodon typus | reverse complement strand
TGACCTATCCCCTTCCTAACTCCCTACCTACACTCACCTTTCCTGGCCCCATCCCCGCCTCTTCGACCTGTTTGTTTCTTCTCCACCTATCCTCTCCTCTATCCCTCTTCTATCCGCCTCCCACTCTCTCCCTATTTATTTCAAAACCCCCTTCCCCTCCCCCTTTTCTGATGAAGGGTCTAGGCCCGAAACGTCAAACTAATCTCCAAACTCTGAGAGCTAGGTCAACCCTCTACAACTGCATCCTTGACTTCCTGACCCACAGGCCACAATCAGTGAGAATAGGCAACAGCACCTCCTCCACAATAATCCTCAACACTGGTGCCCCACAAGGTTGCGTTCTCAGCTCCTTACTATACTCCTTTCACTCTTGTCCTAACTCCATCTACAAGTTTACTGACAACACCAGCGTTGTAGGCTGGATCTCAAACAATGATGAGACAGGATACAGGAAGAGACAGAGTGCTCTGTGGCGTGGTGTAAAGATAACAATCTCTCCCTCAACGTTAGCAAAACGAAAGAGCTGGTCATTGACTTCAGGAAGCAAGGTGGAGGGCACGCTCCTATTTCCGCCAATGGTGCTGAGGTAGAGATGGCCGAGAGCATTAAATTCCCAGCAGTGATGATCACCAACGATCTGTCCTGGACCACCCATGATAATGCAACGGTCGAAAAAGCACATCAATGCCCCTCCTTCCTCAGGAGGCTAAGGAAATTCGCCATGTCCATAAAGACTCTCACCAATTTTTATAGATGCACCATAGAAAGCATTCTATCCGGATGCACCATGGCTTAGTTCGGCAACTGCTCTGCCCTGGACCGTAAGAAACCACAGAGAGATATGAACACAGCCCAGTCCATCATGCAAGTCAATCTTCCATCCATTGACTGTCTATACTTCTCACTGCCTCAGAAAGGCAGCCAACATCATCAAACACCCCTCCCACCCCGATGTTAGTCTCTTCCAATCTCTTCCATCGGGCAGAAGATACAAAAGCTTAAACACACATACCAACAGATTCAAAAACAGCTTCTTCCCCGCTGTTAATCGACTTCTGAAAGGACCTTTCAAATTTTAAATTTAATGTTGATCTCGCTCTTTGTGCATCTTCTCTGCAGCCATAACATTGTATTCCTTGCTCTGTTTGATTACCCTTATGCACTTTGTACGGTATGATCTGCCTGTACTTCACGCAAAACAAAAATTTCCACTGTATCTCGGTACATGTGACAATAATACATCAAATCAAATCAAATTCTTTATGTTTCAATTCACTTGACTTGTATTAAAGAACATTTTTAGGATATGTTTTTCAGCTGAAGACGATTTTGTGTGAGAAAGCTGCTTGTACTATTGCCCTGGGAACTAAACTCAGTGGACAAATAACTAGGTCAACAGCAACAGGATGGGGAATATTCCTTGCCATAATCTTGAACAATAAATTGACTCCATCTTTCACCTTGGCAAGTGTTTAAGGCTGAACCAGACTGTTTGCAACCCTTCTAAATATCTCGCTCTGGCCTCTTGCACATCCACAATTTTAATTGTTTCACTATTGGCAGCCATGCATTCAGCCTCTTAGACCATAAGTGCTTGAAATCCCTCCTGAAATCTCCTTTGCCTCTCTCTCCTTCTTTAAATGGCTCCTTAAAAGCTACCACTTTGGCCCTAAAATGTACGTAGCTCAATGTCAAATTTAGTTTGGTAATGAGCCTGTGAAACACCTCAGAAGGTTTTACAATGTTAAAGGTGTTATAGAAATGCAAGCTGTTGCAATAACCTACAGTCATTGCTAAACAGGCAAAATTTTAATTACCATTTCTGAAGCTGCGGTGTCAGTTTCCAGCCAGCCAAAATCCTACACCCTTTTGTCCCAGGATTCTATCCTTGAACATTGTTATGGAATTAAACCAACCTGGAACTTAATCAGCATCGTCATGGTTACTTCGTGCACTTCTCAGTTAGCCTGGAACAGAGCACTCACACCTGACTTCAGTGCATTGAACTTTCAGAACATTGTAGGTGTTCTGTCCAGCCTTGTCCAATCTATTTCCTGCACGTCTGGCCTCACTCCTTCTCTTCGCTCCCACAACAACAGAGACCCCTTGGTCCTCAATATCCACCTCACTGGCCTCTGCATCCAAAGGATCGTAAGCTGCCATTTCTGACACCTCGAATGGGATGACACATATTCTGTTTCCCTCCCTTGTCAGCATTCTGCAGTTCTGAGGAAGGATCACACAACCCAAAACGTTAACTCTGATTTCTCTCCACAGATGCTGCCAGACCTGCTGAGCTTTCCCAGCAAATTTTATTTTTATTTCTGCAGCGAACGTTCCCCCCAGGACACCCTGGTCCAGTCCTCCTCCACTCCCAACACTTACCCACATTCCCACAGCACTTTCTCATGCAATCACATAAGGTGGAACACTTGCCTGTTTACCTCCGTCCTCCTCACTATCTAAGGCCCCAGACACACCTTCCAGGTGAAGTAGCAATTTAATCTAGTGTACTGTATTCGCTGTTAACGACGCAGTCTCCTCTACATTTGCGGAGACAAAACGCAGACTGGGTGACTGTTTTGCAGAATACCTATGTTCTGTCCATAAAAATGACCCACAGCTTTCAAGTTGCATGCCACTTCAACAGACCACCATCCTCCCATGACAACATTACTGTGTTGAACCTGTTGCACTATTCCAGCAAGGTTCAGCGCAAGCTGGAAGATCAGCATCTCATCTTCTGCTTGAGGATCCTGCAGCCTTCAGGACTCAATATCAAATTTAATAATGGTAGAGTCTGAACACCACTTTCCATGTTCTTTACCTACCCCTACACCCTAGGTCCTGTCAACAACATGGGTTGCTTTCAGCACAGCCACCTTATTTTCACTTACTCATAGTCCCCATTAGCTCCCATCTAACGTTTCTTCTTTCCTGCCTTACTATCAACTATCTCTCTCTCTGGGCTCCCTCGCCACCTATCCACTCATTCCCTTCACTCCCACCCCACACCCTGTAACACCACAAATACCACTTTTTCCTAACTGCTATCAGTTCTGAAGAAGGGTCACTAGACTCAAAATGTTAACTCTGTTTTCTCTCCACAGATACTCCAGAACTACAGAGTTTCTCAAGCAATTTTTGATTTTGTTTCAGGTGTTCTACCTGCCAGTTTCATCATGCTGAACATATTTCCTGTGTCAGTTTCAGCATGCTGAAGGCCATTTCCCAGGATTCTCAAACCTAATCATTGCATTCTAAGGTAGTTTTTTCCTTAAATTCACTCATGGGATGTGGGCATCACTGGCTGGCCAGTGTTTATTGCCTTTTCCAAGTTGCCCCTCGAGAAGGTGGTGGTGAGCTGCCTTCTTGAACCGCTACAGTCCTTGTGCTGTAGGTAGACCCACAATGCCCTTTGGGAGGGAATTCCAGGATTTTGACCCAGCGGCAGTGAAGGAACAGCGATATATTTCCAAAAGAAAACCAGAGAACTGTGGATGGTGGAAATCAGAAACAAAAACAGAAATTCCTGGAAAAACTCTGGCAGCATCGATGGAAAGAAAGCAGATTTAACATTTCCAGTGACTCTTCTTCAGAACGGTTCTGAAGAAGTTACACCAGACCCAGAGCATTAATTCTGCTTTGTCTTCACAATATATTTCCAAGTCAGGATGATCAGGGGAATTTGCAGGTGGTGATGTTCCAATGTAGCTGCTGCCCTTGTCCTTGTAGACAGAAGTGGTTGTGGGTTTGGAAGGTGCTGTCTAAGAATCTTTGGTGAATTTCTGCAGTGCATCTTGTAGATGGTACACACCTCTGCTACTGAGCATTGGTGGAGGGTGTGGATGCTTGTGGATGTGGTGCCAATCAAGTGGGGGCTGCTTTGTCAAGTTTCTTAAGTGTTGTTGGAGCTGCATCCATCCAGGCAAGTGGGGAGTATTCCATCACACTCCTGACTTGTGTCTTGTAGATGGTGGATATGCTTTGGGCAGTCAGGACGTGAGTTGCTCACTGCAGGATTCCTAGCTTCAGACTTGCTCTTGTAGCCACTGTGTTTATGTGGCAAATCCAGCTGATGCATCTGTCCACGACAGTATCGGTAAGAATGACCACTGCACAGTCCTTATGGAGATGAAGTCCTGCCTTCACATTCAGAATACCCTCCATCATGTTGTATGGCACTATCAGCATGCTAAATGGGACATATTTCGCACAGATCTAGCAACTCAAGACTGGGCATTCATGAGGTGCTGTAGACCATCAACAGCAGCAGAATTGTACTCCAACACAATCTGCAACCTCATCACCACATCCCCCATTCAACAATTACCATCTAGCCAGAGATCAACCCTGGTTCAATGGAGAGTACAGGAGGGTATGCCAGGAGCAGCACCAGGAATAAGTAAAAATGAGGTGCCAAGCTGGTAAAGCTACCAAACAAGAATACTTGCATGCCAAACAGCATAAGCAGCCAGTGATAGAGCTAAGCGATCCTATAACCAATGGATCAGATCTAAGCTCTGCAGTCCTGCCGCATCCAGTCATGAATGGTGGTGAACAATTAAATAACTCACAAGAGGAGGAGGCTCCACAAATATCCACATCCTCAATGATGGAAGAGCCCAGCACATCAGTGCAAAAGATAAGAATGAAGTATTCGCAGCAATGTTCAGCCAGAAGTGCTGAGTGGATGATCCACCTCCCGTGGCCCCCAGTGTTACAAATACCAGTCTTCAGCCAATTCGATTCACTCCACGTGATATCAAGAAATAGTTGTAGGCGCTGGATATGGCAAAGGCTATGGGCCTTGATAAAATTTCAGCAATAGTACTGGAGACATGTGCTCCAGAACTTGCCGCTCCTCTAGCCAAGCTGTTCCAGTACAGTTAACAACACTGGTATCTATTTGACAATATGGAAAATTGCCCAGGTATGTCCTCTACACAAAAAGCAGGCAAATCTAACCTGGCCAAATACCGCCCTATCAGTCTACTCTCGATCATCAGTAAAGTGATGGAAGGTGTCAGTAACAGTGCTATCAAGCAGCACCTGCTCAGAAATAACCTGCTCAGTTAGGTTCTGCCAGGGCCACTCAGCTCCTGACCTCATTACAGCCTTGGTTCAAACATGGACAAAAGAGCTGTATTCCAGAGGTGAGGTGAGAGTGACAGCCCTTGACATCAAGGCTGCATTCGGCCAAGTGTGGCATCAAGGAGTCCTAGAAAAACTGAAATGATTGCAAATCGGGGGCAAACTCTCCACTGGTTGGAGTCATACCTGACACATAGGAAGGTGGTTGTGGTTGTTGGCGCTCAGTCATCTCAGCTCCAGGACATCTCTGCAGGAGCTCCTCAGGGTAGTGCCCTAGGCCCAACCATCACCAGCTGCTTCATCAATGACCTTCTCTCCATCATAAGGGCAGAAGTGGGGATGTTCGCTGATGATTACACAATGTTCAGCACCAATAGCGACTCCTCAGGTACTGAAGCGGTCCATGTTCAAATGCAACAAGATCTGGACAATATCCAGGCTTGGGCTGACAAATGACAAATAACAATTGTGCCATACAAATGCCAGCCAATGACCATCTCCAGTAAGAGACAATCTAACCATTGCCCCTTGACATTCAGTGGTGTTACCATCACTGAATCCCCCACTATCAACATTCTGGGAGTTATTATTGATCCGATACTCAACTTACCGTACAAATACAATGGCTACAAGAGTTAACTGACCCCTTCTTGGGACAGTTTTAACTGCCATATTCATGCTCCATTAGAGATGCCCAAGACAGTCTACATGTCAGTTAAACAAATTCACACCTTGGTTTGCCAGGTTCGAGGATCAAAGTCCTGTCGGAGGATGCTGCAGAGGAATTCATCCATTGGAACCCCTCATTAGCAAATATTCTTTAAAATGTTTCTGGCTCAAAAAATCGAAGTGGTATTAGCAAATGTTGATGGTCGATGCAGTTCATTAAGTTTGATTGATCATACATTATTCTTTCACTGCAAAGTTCTGCAGTCAGCCCTATACTCCTCTTCTTATCAATCTGTACTTCAGTTCTCCCCAGACTTCTTGCCACTGTGACTTCATATCAAGGATTAAAGATTGTCATGACCCTTTGGTGAAACCTGAGAGGTGCAAGGAGAAGACCTAGCAGAGCAGGGGTGTAGTAGAGAAGACCAGTGAGAGTCAGGTAAAAGGGGGTGAAGCTCCATTGCTGCTTTAGAGCTTGCGATCACAAAATCTCAACTCACAGCCCCAGCGTGCAGTCCCGACCTCCACTTTGGGAAGTCTTGCCATACTTTGTGAAGAATTTGGACAGTGATTTTGTTTGCTATTGTGTATCCTATGAAGTATTATGCCAGTGCTGTGGAATGTAATCTTCCATTTTTAACACATTATACCTTTAAATATTTCCTTGTGCTGTCACCCTGTAATTTTCATTGGCTCATTACCCTGTGATGATTAAATTCAGACATGATTAGCATCATCCCTGGTACATCCACGTACAAAGCAGGTTTTTACTTTTTCGTGGTTTCTGGCCTTTTTAAAATTCTAGATATTTTTAGCCTTCTGTACTTATGATTGGTTGCATATTTCCTGAAGAGAGTAATATCAGGTCAATTCCTTGCATGCATAGGGATTGAGGAGAGAAATTAAAGACTTGCATTTCTGTCGCGCCTTTCGTAATCCCAGGATATCACAAAACATTTTGCAGCCAATGAAATACTTGTGAAGTGTGATGTTGTAATGTAGGAAACACGGCAGTGAATTTGTGCACAACAAAATCCATGACCAGAAAATCTGTTGTTTTTAGTGAAAACCACTTATCTCTGTTTGAGAGATAAGCATTGCTCAGGATACCAGAGACAACATTGCTACATTTCAAATAAGATCTTTGATATGACTGGCAGAAGGCAAACAGGGCCTTTGTTTAATGTCTTATCTGACAGATGGCACCTTTGACA
>NW_025977425.1:0-6979 GCF_021869965.1 Rhincodon typus | reverse complement strand
TGTTCATCCAGCTCTACACCTTGTTATCTCAGATTTTCCAGCATCTGTAGTTACTACTATCTCTCTCCTTTCAAACAAAGCAGGTCACTTATACCCAAGTAGGTGGGGTTGAGCTTCTCGAATGTTGTTTCAGAAACCCATGATAACCAATCAGCAGCAGGCCTTTCTTTTCTGAGTGGGCATTTGTTAGATGTCTCCCTTCCCCCAAGATGAAAGTGTATGGAAAGGAACTGAAGTTCCAGTTAATTACTGCAGTCAGGCTGGAAAATGCTGTTTTCCAGGGAAGGGGTCTGGCGGGGGTGGTTTGGATGGTGTGAGGGGATGGTCTGTGCTCTGTCACATAGCATCAGTCTTCTCATTTGAAGGAGAACTAATGGAATCGTACAGCTAAATTTATGAATCTGAAGGAACTCTTCCCTTACTCTCGCCTCATCTAAATAAACTCACTTAGAATCAGCCCTGTTGCAGTTACATCCATAAAATTACCTTTCCTTTCAGACAGCACAGTCCATTATTCATTTTGATGATAATAGTGGCAGCTCTTTACATTTTGTGCCCTTTGTTTCTTTATTTGCTTATCAAGGTTCCCATTCTGGCACATTTTCTCCACTAGCCTTTCCTGCAGTTCACTTACGGCTGGGTCTAGCCCCAGCTCATTGTTTCTTCAGGAGCTGGGAGCAAAACTGCAAGCAGTGGCATGTAATTTTCAGGAATTGTCCTCATTCTTATTTCAAGGATTAGGTTCACACTCGTTCCTCCCTTGAAAAAGAACCTTAAGCATTATTATTGATATAGCAATTCCCATCTCAGTAGAGATCCATCCACATTCCCATTAAAGATGTCAGGGTAGCCTCCAGCCAACATCCGTCTCTGGAAGTCTGAAAATTAATTCTACAGTTCACTTAGCGTCTGAACACAATTGTACCATGCTAGCATACAGTGTAACAATGCTGTCCACATTTGGACAGAATTATTCTGGTCTTTCTCTATCTCCTCTGTGCTTCATGTTATCTGCGTGAATCTGCTAAAGTAGCTCAGTTGGCTGGATGGTTATTTATGAAGCAGGTTGATACCAAAAATGTTGGTTCAATCCCCACACCAGTTGAGGTTACTGTGAAGGATCCTCCTTCTCAAGCCCTCCCTTCAGGATAAATTGCCATCAGTTGTCTCTCTCTAATGAGAGAGCAGCCCTATGGTCTGGTAAGGCTATAGCTTATGCTGAGTCAATGAGTAGCTGCTACGGGATTTCCCAGAAATTAGCAGCAGGTTACCAGCGTCACAGAGATGCAGTTATTGCGTTTGTCAAATTGCAGTATTGTTATTTGTTTTTTTCTCCACATGCATTGCAGGAGGGAGGTTTGAGCAATAGTTTTCGGGTGGGAAGTCATTCAAAGATTCACTGACTAACTTGTGCTGCTGAAGATGACATGGCATAAAGTGTACCCCTCCCCGAGGAAGAGTGGATATCTTGAAAATAATCGCTAATTCTTGTGTCTAGTTCTTCGTATTCATCCACAGGATGTGGGAATTGTGTGCAGGGCCTGCATTTATTGCCAGTCCCTAATTGCCTTGGTGAAGGTGTTAGTGGGCCACCTTTTGAAGTCTGCGTGATGTGGGTGCAAACACAGTGGTAGAAGGGGAGCTGTTGGATTTTGACCGAGTCACAGTGAGGTTAGGGCGAAATAGTTCCAAGTTAGGACGGTGTGTAAATTGGAGGTGGGGGGAGGGGGGGGACCATGCAGTTGGTGGCATTCCCATAAACCTGGTACCCTAGGTATAGGGTTTTACAAATTTGGAAAGTGGTCATGATGCTATTCACTGCTGGTGAGTTAACTTTGTGAAAACTGAATAGTTTGCTAGGCCATTTCAGAGACCTTAAGACGTAGGGGCGGGCAGAGGTAGGCCATTCAGTCCATTGAGTCTGCTCTGCCATTCATGGCTGACCTTCAGTTAAGACTTAGTTCTGTGGGTCTGAGTCACGTGTACATCCAACCATGTAAGGTTACAGACTTTCTTTTGTGAAAGAGAGAAATGAGATTTCTTGAGGACCTTGTGATTGCAGGTGACCGTTACAAATATTTCCAGATTTATTTCGCGAAAGAAAGTTGAAGTTTTTGATTCCTTTTGTCAGATTTTAACTCGTGGACTTTTAGTGCAGGCCAGTAATATTACTGTGCTACTGTTTGCAGCTCCCCATTATTGTTTTCATTGAAATATTGGGCATGAGACAAAGCAGAGTGCTACTGGTATTCATGGTTGTTAAGTTGGACAGGGCGAACACTAATCTACTGTTAAACCACAGAACCCCACAAGGTATGTTTAAAATATTGACTCATTCCCATGAAGCAACCAGCCATTTCAGCAGTCATGATCTGCAAGCAGATATTTTCTTCACCCTATCTAAACGGGCTCTGTCCGTATTGCCAGGAAAAACCAACAGGCTGCCTACAAGTAATATAAAGGCAGGGCCCTGTTCTCTTCACACAAAGGTATATGTTCAAGCCCAAAGTCTTTTTTTGAATTGCCCAAGAAATTAGGGAACCTATAGCTTGGCTCTGTTTACTCCAGATTGGCCAATCAGAGTCAACCTGCCAGCCAATCAGCATGCTTTTCTCCTCTGGTGTAAACAGCTGACAGCATTTGAAATTTGGCATTCTTGCATTTGTCCTGATGAGTACAAGACAAAAAACTTCAGCCACATTTCTCTCTTTTCAGTGAACTGAGAAAAAACCATCATTAAAATGAAGTCCGGCCATTCACAGGAATCAGTCAAAACCCATACAGCAGACACGCTGAAAGACTTGAATCTCTAAAGCACTTCCACAACTTCAGGACATTCCAAAGCACTTTGCAACTGATGAGGATCTTTATAAATATAGTCACAGATGCAATGTAGGAAATAGTCTAATAGCCACACCGATTCCCTTAGGGAAGGGAACCTGTCGTCTTTCCCTGGTCTGCCCTGAATGTGTGAACCCAGTTGGTACAATGGCAGCTAGGGATGGGGAATGCCCACATCTCATACAAGAGCAAAGAAATAAAGAACACAGTGGCGAATTTGCACACCATCTTCAAAATGATACCATGGAACTTCTTGCAACCACCTGAGACAGCAGACAGTTTGACTTGGAATTTTTGAGCTCAAGTCAATGAAACATACACCATTGCCACCAAACAGAAGAGGTAGGATTACCAACAACTGAACATGACATAGAAGGGAATCCTGTACAAATATTCTTTTCTTAAGAGAATTAAGTTGTGGAGAGATTCTATTAACATATGATACAATTGAGAAAATAAATAATGTAGTAAACGAAGGAACTGAGGTAGTAGAATAAACAGAATTCTTATAATGTTCCAATTAAATTATTCACCTCCTCAGACATGTAAAAGGAAATCTAATTAATTTGAAAATAAGATTAAATTGTAGAATTGAATCTTCTGATGACAATTTGGGTAAGATTAAAAATTGGAGTTAAAACAATTAGTGCAGAAAATATAAAATAACACACTAAATCATACATACAGACATACAATAAGTCAGAAATATTATGGAAAACTATTCATCTTTCCATGGATGGCAGTGGAGCAGGTCAAACTAGTGACCTGTACAAGTTTAACATCACTACCTTGCTCTTGTATTCTATGTCCTTATTAATAAAGCTGAGAACACTTTATTAACTGCTCTCCACTTGTCCTGCAACCTCCATTGATCTCTGCATACATATAACCAGGATCTCCTGCTCCTGCACTCCCTTTAGAATTGTATCCCCATTTGAAGTTGTCTTTCTGTGTTCTTCCCTCCAAAATGCATTACCTCATACTTCTCCGCATTGAACTGCAACTGCCATCTGTCTTCCACCCCACCAAATTGTCTATTTTCTTTTGAAGTTATTCTGCTTTTGTATAACTTCACAAGTTAATAAGGGCTGGGGTCAAACAAATATTTATTTTCATGCGCTTGCAAGGAGAGCTAGTCTGATCATTGTGAGGTGTAAAACCCACCAGATAAAATTCACTAGGGCCCATGATTTCTCTTTTTGGCCTATTGTCGTGCAGACAGGGGGATTTCATATGACTAGGCCAACAAATTCATAGCAACTTCAATTGTTCAAACTCCGATGATTAGAGAAGAAATGGACCTGCACTGAGATGTGAATGGCCTGCTTCTGTACTGCAATAATCCTGTGATAATCCTTAACAGCAGCAGTGTGTACTATTTACAAGATGCACTGCAGAAATTCACCAAAGATGATCAGACAGCACCTTCCAAACCCACAACCACTTCCACCTAGAACAACAAGGGCAGCAGACATATGGGAACACCATCATCCTAACTTGGAAATATATTGCTGTTCCTTCGCTGTCGCTGGGTCAAAATCCTGGAATCCACTTCCTAATTGCATTGTGGATCAACTTACAGCAGGTGGGCTACAGCAGTTGAAGAAGGCAGCTCACCACTACCTTCTCAAGGGCAACTAGGAATGGGCAAGAAAATGCTGGCCAGCCAGCAATACCCACATCCTCCCACAAATGAATAGAAGAAAAGAATCGTATGACTGAGGTAGAATGATGAATGTTGTTAGACCTCAGTTGGAGTATTGTGTACAATTCCAGGTGCCACATTATAGTAAAGATACAAATGCGTTGGAGAGATTGCAGAAGCAATGTATAAGAATGGCTCCAGGAATGAGCAACTCCAGCTATGAGGATAGACTGGAGAGGTTGGGACCATTCTCCTTGGAGAGAAGAAGACCAACATGAGATCTGATAGGGGTTTTCAAAATCATGATTTGTCTGGATAGAACCTCCCTGGAGCATCGGAGGCTGAGGGGTAACCTCATTGAGGTTTATAAAATCATGAGGGGTATGGATAGGGTGAAATGCCAAGATCTTTTCCCTAGGGTAGGGGTGTCCAAAACTAGACAACATAGGTTTAAGGTGAGAGGGGAAAGATTTAAAAGGGATCTAAGGGGCAACTTTTTCACACAGAGGGTGGTGTGCGTATGGAATGAGCTGCCAGAGGAATTGATGCAGGTTAGTAAAATTACAACATTTAAAAGGCATCTGGATGGGTACATGAATAGGAAGGGTTTAGAAGGATATGGGCCAAATGCTGGCAAATGGGGCTAGAGTAATTTGATATACCTGGTCAGCATGGACAAGTTGGACCGAAGGGTCTGTTTCTGCGCTGTACATCTCTATAACTCTGATTCACGGGGAGAAAATGTACCCATTCGGAAAGAGACCAGAAATGGGAGGACATAGATATAAAATGATTTGCAAAATAAGCAAATCCGACGTGAGAATTTCTTTTCACATAATGAGTGGCTTAGGTCTAGAATGCACTGGATGGAGGTGTGGTGTAGGCAGATTCAGCTGGAGGCATTCAGGCTCATGATTGAAATAAAAACAGTGAGCAGAAGTATGGGAAAATGGAAGGAGAATGCCACAAGGTAATGATGCTTATTTGGAAAGCCAATGCAGACAGGATGATCAGAATGCCTCTTTCTGTGCTGTAACACATTTGTGATTCACAGGTAATAGTGTATTATTTCGATCCACACAAGCGTGTTTTGATAACTGAAAAAAAAAATCTTTCCAACGAAATGACAAATGTTTTACCATTTTAAACTGAAACTAGACAAACTTACAACTGCCTGGCCTGGTACGGACATAGAATGGCAAAATGCTATAAAAAAGAGACACAAAATAAGTTTCTATTCTAGGTTTACATTTTGGTTTGTGGAGATTACTGTCCATTCATCTTAACTTATTTATTATGTAGACATGTAGTAACATTATCTTCTATATTTCTGACGAATGAGGTGGGAATCTCATAAAGACTTATAAAATTCTAACAGGACTAGACAGGGCAGCTGCAGGGAGGGTGTTCTTGATGGTGGGTGTGTCCAGAACCAGGGGTCACAGTTTTAGGATTCTGGTAGACCATTTATGATGGAGACGAGGAGACATTTCTTCACCCAAACAGTAGTGAGCCCGTAGAATTCATTGCCACAGGAAGTAGTTGATGCCAAAATATTGAATTATTCAAGAGGCGGCTGGCAACAGCACTTGGGGCAAATGGGATCAAAGGTTATGGGGAGAAAGCAGGATTAGGCTATTGAGTTGGACGATAAGCCATGATCGTGATGAATGGCAGAGCAGGCTCGAAGGGCTGAATGGCCTCCTCTTGCTCCTATCTTCTATGTTTCTATGTTTCTATGTGTGGGTATTTCAACTCACAGAAAAGCAGAATTAAGAGTTCAGCAACATCTTCCATATTTATCTCTCCTCTCCTAAACTCAAAGTCACAATACCCAAGGAAAAAATGAACTTCCTAAACACTGCAGCATTTAAATTGGCACAGACAACATTCAGAACTTAGCAACAAAGATCATCATCAAAATTGCTACCACACATTTCGACACAGGTAAGGTCATCACACTAAACACACCTTCCAACAGAATGACAAGGCCACTGTGAATGCATTTCCATTATTGTGCACAAACTGAAAGATTTGAACTAGGCTGTTATGACCCTTTTTACTACATCTCAGATCCCAAACTCAGAATTACTTTTAACAATTGCCAATTTATTTATCAAAACAATATCTGCCACATTTTTTCCCAGAGCATGTGCAGTCTTGAGTTAGAGATCCTACATTCATTTGTCAGCAATTCATTAGCTTCATGTTTTCAAATTTCCCTGACTCCCATCTTCCCTCATCTTTTCAGCTTCCTTTTCTCTCTCTCCTCTAGTTTCCCTCAGACCCTCCCTTGTAGCCTCCTTCTGCACCTTACTGCTTTCGGAACATCCTTCTCTCTCTCTGTAACCTCCTTGAATTATCCTTTTCCATCGCACTTTCCCAGAAGCCTCCCTTTCCCTTCAAACCGTCTTGAAGTTACTCAAGACCTCCAACCTCATCGTTTCCCAACCTCGCACTGCCCGCTTCTATCTCCTTCCCAAAATCCACAAA
>NW_025977424.1:0-6979 GCF_021869965.1 Rhincodon typus | reverse complement strand
TTGGCCTGATGTGTTCATCCAGCTCTACACCTTGTTATCTCATTTGGATGTAAAACTGGCTTGAAGATAGGAGACAAAGGGTGGTTGGGGAGGGTTGTTTTTCAGACCAGAAGCCTGTAGCCAGCGGTGTATCACAAAGATTGGAGCTGGGTCCACTGCTTTTTCATCATTTGTATAAATGATTTCGATGTGAATATTTGAGGAATCGTTAATAAAATTGCAGATTACACCAAAATTGATGATTTGGAGGACAGCAAAAATAGTTATCTCAAAGTACAACATGGCCTTGATCAGATGGGCCGATGGGCCAAGGAGTAGCAGATGGAGTTTAGTTTAGATAAATATGGGGTGTTGCATTTTGGTAAGGCAGATCAGGGCAGGGCTTATATGCTTAACGGTAGGGTCTTAGGAGTATTGCGGAACAAAGAGATCTCGGAGTGCAGGTTCATAGTTCCTTGAAGGTGGAGTCAGCTCCACACCTTGTTATCTTGGTGAAGAACGTGTTTGGTACCTTGCCTTTATCGGTCAGTGCATTGAGTATAGGAGTTGAGATGTCATGTTGCAGCTGTGCAGGATATTGGTTAGGCTACTTTTGGAATATTACATTCATTTCTGGTCTCCCTGCTATAGGAAAGATGTTATTAAACTTGAAAGGTTTCAGAAAAAAATTACAAGGCTGTTGCTGGGGTTGGAGGGTTTGAGCTTTAGGGAGAGGCTGAATAGGCTGGGGCTATTTTCCCTGAAAGGTCAGAGGCAGAGGTGTGACTTTATAGAGGTTTTTTAAAATCATGAGGGGCATAGATAAGGAGAATAGCCAAGGTCTTTTTCCCAGATAGAGGAGTCCAAAACCAGAGGGCATAGGTTTAAGGTGAGAGGGGAAAGATTTAAAAAGGACCTAAGGGGCAACTTTTTCACGCAGATGGTGGTGCGTGTATGGAATGAGCTGCCTGAGGAAGTGGTGGAGGCTGGTACAATTACAACATTTAAAAGGCATCAGGATTGGTACATGAATGGGAGGGGTTTAGAGAGATATGGGCCAAATGCTGGCAAATAGGACTAGATTTATTCAGGATATCTGGTCAGCATGGGCGAGTTGGACCGCAGTGTCTGTTTCCGTGCTGTATGACTCTATGACTGTAGCTCTTCACGAGTGAGAATTTGACTCAGCACAAACAAGAGGTCAAACATGAGACCTGCGAAACTCAATTAGTGTGAGTCAGCTCTTGCTCAATGGTAGCTGTCTTGCCTTTGAGTCAGATCGTGGGCTCAAATTCCAGTCAAAGCGTGAGCACAAATTTTTTGATTGATGCCTCAGTGAGGGAACACTACTCATTGATAGAAGGTAAGTTTCATTTGGAGTGTTAAGCCTGAGGCCCCGTCTGTTCTCTCAGTTGAATCAGAGATGTTCTGTCCATTATTGATCACACAACTAAATAAATTATTAGGACATTAACACATTGCTGTTTGTGGTAGCTGCAGCAGATTTTCAGTTATGTTTCCAATGAAATGGGCCCTTGTAGTCCATTGGTAATGTCCCAACCTCTGAGCCAGGAGGCCCCGGTTCAATTCCTAGCTGCTCCAAAGGTGTGTCATTACATCCCTGTACAGGTTGTAAGGCCACAAGACCTAAGATCTGAAGCAGTCCATTCAGCCAATTAAGTCTGCTCCAGCATCCAATGAGATGATGGCTGGTCTGATAATTCTCAAATCCACTTTCCTGCCTTTTCCCATTAACCTTTGATTCTCTTACTGATTAAAACTCTGTCTATCTCTGCCTTGAATCAACTTAATGGCCCAGACTCGATAGCCCTGCCACAGATCCACTTCTCTCTGAGAGAAGAAATTCATCCTTATCAAAGAATCATAGAATCCCTACCGTGTGGAAACAGGCCAACCGGACCAAAAAGTTCACACTGATCTTTTGAAGAGCATCCAACCCACACCCTGTCCCTGTATCCCTGCATTTCCCATGGTTAACACACCTAACCTTCACATCTCTGAACACTTGGGGTAATTTAACATGGCTAATCAACCTAACTTGCACATCTTTGGATTTTGCACATCTCTGTCTTAAATGTGCGACCGTTTATTCTGCGACAATGCCCTCTGACCCTGCCCATGAAACGAAAAAGCCTTCACATATCCTGCCAAGTCCTCTAAGAATTTTATGTGTTTCAATAAGGTCACCTCACATTCTTCTATATTCCAATGAGTACAAGCCCAACCTACTCAACCCCTCCTCAAAAGATAGTCTGTCCATATCTGGTATCAGCCTAGTGAACCTTCTCTGGACTGCTTCCATTGCCAGTATCTTTCTTCGGATAAACAGCCTAAAACTGTCCATAGCTGTGGTGTGACGAGTGCCTTATATAGTTTCAACAAGTCCTTTCCAAATTTATTCCCCTTGAAATAACATTCCACTTGCCTTCCCTATTACCCTCTGAACTTGGATGCTAACAAGTTTGATTAGAAAAGTATCCTATGTTGCAACAGTACTTCAGAAGAGTCTTATTGTTTGTACAGTGATTTGGTATACCCACTAATCAGAAAAGATATAATTGCAAATTTTCCTTTCTTTATTCATCAGCTTTCATCACCGAACCATCAGTTTAGTTGCTAAATTCTTCTTAATTTAAATGCAATCTTGAAGTAATCTGTGTTTTTGGCAGCATGTAGCAGTTTCAATTCTACATCCCGGAAGGGAAATGTTTTGCAGTTTGAACTTTGCAATAGACTTCAGCGGAATGATTACACAATGTCCCAATGATACATGTAGAACATGGAAACAGGTTCTGCTGAGGGTACGTGAGCAGCCAGGGGCTAAATTAAGAAGTAAGATCAAAAAAAAATAATCTCCATGTTACTACCCTAACCACGAGCTAATTGACACAGTGTCAACAAGATTAATGAGGTAAACACATAGCTCAAGAATTGGTGTGGGAGAAACGAGTTTGAATTCAGAGGACATTGGCATTTCAATGGAGAAGGAGGGAGATGTGCAGATGGCGTGGGCTGCATCTGAATCATACTGGGACCAGAGTCCTGCTGAATCACATAACTAGGGCTATAGTTAGGAATTTAAACATCGAGAGGATGATTTCAGTTGCATGGAAAATTAGAAAATCGAAGGTAAAAGGGAATGTAAGATGGGACTGATTGTTTACTGAAAATAAAAGGAAGGGACAGAATATGTGAATATAATATTACACCAAAAAAATATAAAAGTGTTGGAAAATTTGATATTAGAATAACTTAGAAGCTTTGTGTCTTAATATACCAAGCATTCAGAATAAGTAGACGAACTGCTACCTCAATTTGAGATGATCTCATAGCCACTACGGAAATATTGTTACAAGGAGATCAAATTGGGAACTTAACATTCAGGGATAGTTGACCTTTCAAAAAGACAGAAGGAATGGAAATGGTGGTGGGGTAGCACTGTGAATAAGAGATGAAGTGATGACAGTTGTGAGAGATGACCTAGGTTCAGATAATGTAGGGCAGAAGTAAAAACAACATGGGAAAGAAGATTTTGGTCAGATTGGTATACAGACTCCCAAACGGTAGCTACTCTGTGGGAAAGGCTATAAATCGACAAATATTAGAAGCATGTAAAAAGTCTAGAGTAGTAATTATGGGTGACTTTAATCTTCGTGTCGATTGCATGAATCAAATTGGAAAGGGTAGCTATGACAAAAAAAATTCATAAAATGCATTAGCGACAGTTTCCTGGAACATTATGTCATGGATACAATCAAGGAGCCGGCTATGTTGGATCTGGGAATGGGTAATAAAACAGCTTTAATAAATGAGCTCAGAGTAAAAGATGCCCTACAATGTAGGGATCATAACATGTCAGAATTTAAGATTCAGTTCAAGAGTGAGAAACTTGGGTTGGACACAACTGCATTTAACTTAAATAAAGGAAATTACAATGAAATGAGGATAGACTTAACTAAAGTGAACTAGGCAGATCAATTAGCAGGAATTACTCTAAGCAAGCAGCTTAAGGGGGTAGTTAATGACGCTTAACAAAAATACATGCCAGTAAGGAGGAAGGGTTCTGAGAGAGGGATAAACCAACCATAGCTAACCATGGAAGTTAAGGAGAGTATTAAGTTGAAAGAAAAAGCCTTTAAGGAGGTGGATATCAGCAATAGCCCCAAAGACTAGGATAAATTCAAAGTTCAGCAAAGTAGTAATATAAAAGTAATTAAGAGAGAGAAAATAAATTACCAGTGCAAGCTAGCGAGGGATGTAAAAACTGACAATAAGAGCTTCTTTAAATGCATAAAAAGGAAGAGAGAGGCCAAAGTGAACACAGGCCCCTTAGAAAATTAAGTTGGAGAGACAACTACAGGAACCAAGCTAATGGCAGAAGAGTTAAACAGATATTTGCAAGTCTTGAAGATAGAAGACACTTTGAACATCCCATTAATACTAACGAATATGGGGAATGAATTAATTACCCTCACTAGACAAGTAATATTAGATAAACTAATAGGGCTAATAAGCCCCTTGGGCCTGATGGCTTGCATCCTAGGATCCTAAAAGAGGTAGTTGTGGAGATAGTGGATGCATTGGTTGTAATTTTCCAAAAATCCTTGGATTCTTGAGAAGTACCACGTGATTGGAAACTCCCAATTTGACACCCTTATTCAAAAAAGGAGGGAGGCAAAAAGCAGGTAACTAAAAGCCAAGTAACATAACACTTGTTGTTAGAAACGTATTGGAATCCAATTATTAAGGAAGTGAATTTGGAACATTTAGAAAATCATAATTTAACAGCAGAGTTAGCTTGGCTTCATGAAAGGGAAATCATGTCTGACTCATTTATTAGAGTTTTTTGAAGAAGTCTCAACCAGAGTGGATGGAAAGGAATCAGTAGATGTGCTAGTGAATTGGCGAATCGGCAAGAAACAGTCATTGGGAATAAGGGGTTCTTTTTCAGGTTTGTGACCTGTAACCACTGGGGTTCCAAAGGGATCAGTGCAGGGAATGCAACCGTTTACAATATATATTAATGGCTTGGATAAAGGAAGTGAATGTACTATAGCTAAATTTGCAGATGACGCAAAAATAGATAGAAAGGCAGGTTGCAAGAGGAAAACGAACAGTTTACAAAGAGAGATTGATGACTTAAGAAAGTGGACAACAATTTGGCAAATGGAGTATAATGTGGGAAAATGTGAAGTTGTTCATTTGGAAGGGAGAACAAAAGAACAGAGTATTATTTAATTGGCGAAAAACTGCAGAAAGCTGCAACCAACACAAAGGGACTCAGGGAGGACATGTGCATGAAACTCAGAAAGCTAGCATACAGGTGCAGCAGGTAATCAGAAGGCTTCTGGAACATTGGCCCTTACTTCAGGGAATTTGGAGTATAAGAGTAGATAAATCTTACTGCAACTGTATAAAGTTCTGGTGAGACCTCATCTGGAGCACTGAGAGCAGTTTTGGTCCCCTTCCTTAAGAAATATTATATCATTGAAGACAGTTCAGAGAAGGTTCATTCTCTGGATGGTAATGGAAGGACGATAATAAAACAAAGAAGTGCGGATGCTGGAAATCTGAAACAAAAACAGAAACTGATGGAAAAACTCAGCAGGTCTGGCAGCAACTGTGGGGAAAGCAGAGTTAACATTTCAAGTCTGGCCAACATCATCACGACCATTAGGATGATCCCTGGTATGGAGGGATTGTCTTATGAGCAAAGATTAAACAGGTTGGGACGCTACTCACTGGAATTTAGAAAAATGAGAGGTGATCTCATTGAAACATACAAGATTATTAATGGATATGATAGGGTCAATGCTGAGTGGATGTTTCCCCTCATGGGAGAGTCTAGGACTATAAGGCACAGTCTCAGAATTTAAGACTGAGGTGGGGAGAAATTTCTTCTTTCAGAGGGTTGTGAGCCTTTGGAACTCCTTGACACAGAGAGCTGTGGGGGCAGAGTTCTTGTACATTTTTAAGGTTGAAATAGCTAGATTCCTGAGCAGTGAGGCAATAAAGGGGATAATGCAGGAAAGGGGACATGAGGGGTGTTGGATCAGCCATGATCCTATTGAATAGCGGAGCAGGCTCATGGACCGAACAGCTTACCCTTGTTCCTATTTCTTATGGTCTGAGGAGAACTGGCCCACACAGGCAGTAAGAAAGCAACATCTAATCAATGCACTGACTAAGCCGAAATGATTGGGAAGCTACCTCAGATGCCTCCTTTCAAAGAGTTGCTATGGGCAGAAGGAGCCTGTTTGGCCCATCATATCTGCCCTGAATGAGTACTATGACTTGGTATTAATTTTCCTCTCTTTTCCCCATAACTCTGTTTCTATTTGAATAACCACCAAATGACCTTTGAAAGCATTTAATTAAACCTGCCTCCACCACACTTCAGGGCAGTGCATTCCAGAATTTAACTACTCACTGTGTCAATGCTTTTTCTCTCGTATCATATTTATTTCATTTGCAAGTTACGTTACATCTGTGTGCCCTCATTCTCACTCCTATTGTGAGAGGATCCATTGAACTAATGATACTTCGTTGGATAAATGCACAATTTAGTCTGATACTCAGTAAGGATGATCCTCAGTTCAATCGTTTTGGTCATTTCAGAGCTAGTTCCTGCGGGTTATAGATTCAGTTCTCCAGTTCTCAGAGCTCAGTTCTCCAGGGTTGGAAAAGGAAAATATCAAAGGAATATTAAGAAGGGAAAAGTCTCTGGTCATTTTTCAGTCACCCTTACTGAATTGTGTATGCATAAAATACTTGCATTTCTGAAGCACATTTAAAGACTTCAGGGCAGCTTGAAATGTTTTAGAACTGTACTAAATGTTGTAACGTAGACAATTATCTTGAGTATTTTTTGGAATCTTCCAGATGATTGCAATGTCTGTTGATGGGGTGCTATTGTCTAATCATGGACAACGAGGTGCAGGGCTGGATGAACACAGCAGGCCAAGCAGCATCATAGGAG
>NW_025977423.1:0-6979 GCF_021869965.1 Rhincodon typus | reverse complement strand
ATGCTGCTTGGCCTGCTGTGTTCATCCAGCCCTGCACCTTGTTGTCTATAAATAATTATCGATTTGTCATTTATTCATCAAGTCTCAGTGTGACATCTATGACTGCACATTATCTGCCAGTGCTTTGAAATCAGGGTTGTAATCTATTGCTAATCTATTGCCAGGATTTGTTTCTAGGGTCCTTGATAAGCTTGCATTGATCGGATATTGGATGTGGTGCATGGCAGCATTTCCCATATTTTTGTGCCATGCCCCACATTTTTCTTTGTCCTGCATGGTCGTGTTGGATAAGCTGGACCAAGCTCTAACACTCCCTTATGCACCTGCTCTCTCTCAAGGAGAATTAAATTGATAATATCCACTTATAAAATCATTGAAATCAGCACATTCTTTTTAGAAATGTAACAGATTGACATTCCAAACAGCAAGATTTACTGCATGATACTCTTACAAAATAATTACATATCAATACAATCTATTTAAATTGAAGTCGTAGATTGTAATTATTTAAGGAAAATAAACTTGTTCATCTGTAGAATATCAGAGTATTATACTACTGAAAATAAATATTTTCCAAACTTGTCTGCATTCAAAAGAAAAACATCAGAATGTACATGATGTTGACATTCGTTGTTTATCACTAATTGCTATGAAAGACAGTGGTGTTGCTTTTCTTGAAATACTAAAGTCTATATGTTTATTTGTAATAGTGGTTGAATATAACTGAGTGCCTTATTGGACTACTTCGCTTGGTTAAGAATCAAACATTTCAGTGTGAGACCACTGTCATCATTATGTCAAACTAAGTAAGCATTGTCCACCACATTCCCCCACTCACCCACTTTAAACAACATTACTTAATGCCAAACCATCTATTCACTTTTACTGGTGTCAGCCTTTTATTTCCAGCTTTTAATAAAGTGATCTCAGATCTCCATATAGCATTGCAGCTTTTGAAGTCAGTTCTTTGGATTATTGGTCTAGTAATATAATCACATTTATAATCCTACAACATGGAATCTCAGTAAGCATTATTATTTGCTGATAATGAAAGCATGTAATGTTCTTGTGAAGTTGGTACTCCTTGGCTTTAAGGCTAAATTTTAAAATGATAATTCCAATAATTGACATGCAATGTTTTTTTTGATTTTTAATCACATGTTTATCATAACTGCAATACACTTTGGTTTAAACAATAGTAAATAGATCAGTTGTTTTAACAAACTAATTGCATACAATGGCAACTGCGATTTGGATGGGGTCACGCTCTTGCCTCAGAGTCAGAAGGGTTGTTGGTGTCCCACTCCAGATCATAATAAACTAAAGTGAGTAGCCAGCTGGATCGCCACCCTTGCTTTGTTCAGATGAGATGTTAAAGTGAGACTCTTTATATTTTCACAGGAAAATATATAAAATCCCACAGTATTATTTTGAGAAGAACAGAAGACTTCTACCCTGTGTCAATATTTATCCCTCAATCTGTACATCATATTTAAAGAAAAGTCTGGTCATTGTCTAGTTGCTCTTGATGGGAGTTTGTTGAACATATTCCTACATTGACAACAAAGATTGAACTTCAGAAGTACTTCATTGACCATAAAGATAATGAGAAATAGGAACAAGAGTAGGTCGTCAGGTCCTTTGCACCTGCTCCAGCATTGAAAAGAATTATGGCTGATCCCACACTCCACACTCTTACTTTCCTGCCTTTCTCCGTAACCCTGGATTCCCCAACTGATCTATCTACCTCAGCCTTACAGATACACAAGCAATTTGCTCTCAAAAGCTCTTTGAGGCAAGGAGTTCTAAAGACTCACAACCTTCTCAGAGGTGAAATTCCTCCTCATCTCAGTCTTAAACTGGCGACCCGAGGGTTCTGCGACCTGAGGTCGTGAAAGGTGGAACAGAAAATGTTTTTTTCTCCTGCACTCCTAACTTTTTTTAAATTCTCCAGAGTCCACAGAATGCTCATACGTGGGACTTACTAAGCTGGAAAGGACTTGAGCGGGCCGCATTGCGCATGCGCCAGACGGCTTGCTGTCGGAGTGCGCCTGTGCAAGGTCCCGGCGGGCGCCGGGCGGGTCACGTGGGGGCCGTGTACGTCACGTGACGCCGGCCTCCATTTTGAAGACGTCGGTTCAGCGCCGTGCAGCTTCGCTGGTGGTGGTTCAGGTTGTGGGGGGAGTGCGGAGTCTGAAACCATGCCGGCGTATTTTCAGAGACCTGAGAACGCTCTGAAAAGAGCCAATGGTAAGCGGCTGGGGTTAGTGAGGGGAGAGATTTGGCCTGGGCCATGCGGCTGAGGTGGCGCTGACCTGGAGGAGGGTGAGGCTGCGGCCTTGCACCAGGCCTCTGGCTCATGCACATGTTGCTCGACCTCTCATTAACTTAATGGCGATTCCTTTTTATATAAAATATAACAAATTGATTTCGCTTGTCACTTGCTTTAATTTGTTTCGTTAAAAGTATCTGGATTTGTGCATCGTCCTGGAAGGAAAATTCTCCTGATCTTAAGTTGAAATTTAATTTGTATTTTTGAGCCTAGATTCTTGCATCAGTAAACTAGTTGTTAGGCGTCATTACCCTTTTTGCACATCTGGTACGATCTAATGTTTAATTTTGTTTTGAGGTTGAAAGCCAAACTGATGATTCATGAATATTTGAATTTTCCCTTTTCATTATTGATCCTCAGACCAAACAAAATGTATTCTTTCAGTTCAGTGATTGTATTTATTTTGTTTATTTGCTGATTGGATCTCAGATTAATACCATCTTTTGGATATGCTGAATACTGTCATCTTAAAGGGTCTCCCTTTTTTCTAATTTTTTCCTATTTAAGGCAATAGTTGTTTGATTTATCTAATCCACTTGAAATGTTTTCCACTTTGGTCTTATCTAACTTTATTTTGCAAGGATATATTTTGTTAGTGATAAGGTGGTGCTTTATGTAATTAACTGGGAGTTGGAAGTGATATCTGGGGTGTGTAATGCATTTTGGTTTGAAAGTATATTTAAAGCAGATCTTGCCAAGAAAATTGGGAAATTTTAAGGATTATGTTATATTATAACAATTGCAATAAAGATTCCTTGGTCTGTAGGAAGGGTGTGAAACCAGTAAAGGAAGGGGAAGATTTGTATGACGTAACAGGAAAAGCAAGGAAGTACTAAAGATAATACAAGTTAGTGGGGCTCATGGGGGATGGGAGGGTGATATCAGAAAATAACACTTGTTAGTTTAGCATCAGTTTAAGTGAAGTTCCTAGATCCTAATGTACCTATGTGAATGAACTTGTATAATCTTATCGATACACTTTTCAATTCTATGTTGATCTGTAACTGGTGAGGGCAGGAAGTTACCAAGGGCTGAGAATTAACAAGTCAAAATTGTGGTAGTTGGTGGACATTATGGAGGTGTGAAGTCATCACTTTAGATCTAAGAGACAAATCTAGATATTCACTTGCCTATGGCAAAATGAGATTTGGCATCAGTATACACAAATAATCCTAGAGGTAATGGGATCTTAGTGCTTGTATACCAACAGGAGGAAATCCTTTCGATTGGTTCAGTGACACAGCCCTGTTTTGATCCAAATTTTTATTGAGCTGGGTCTGGGGTTCTGTTGGTGAGAATCAGTTCTTGCATGACAACGTAGAGTAGGCAGAGGATAGTGGCCAGACTTGAGGCCAGCCAAATTTGAGAGGACTCTATCTGCTTTCGTAACTGGGAATCAGAGACCTTTGTGAGGCTGATAAAAGGCATGTATAATGGTTGGTGCTGTTGCTTTTTTAAAGAAAGTCCTGTTTAATGGATCGCAGTGTTTTTTGCGCTTCTATGCACTTTAGAGATTTGGGTGAGTTAAAACTGACGCTTGAAAACACTGGAGACATAGCATCATCGGTACCTTTAAAATCCTTCAATTCCTGTGGCAAAAACAGCCTAATAGCAAAACAGTCTCGAGTAACTTGTCCAGGATTGAGACAGTACACTCAAACTAGCTTTTCTGGGTGGGACATGTTATTTGAATGCTTGATACCAGAGGTCTAATCCTTTTCTCAACTTGGAACTCGGAAGAGAAGTGTGGAAATGTTGTGGTGATTAGCTTGGAATTAAACAGATTGCCTGAATCATAGAAGACCTGAGCTTGACACTGACCAAATGGAGAAAGTTTATTCAGGAAGACGCCAAATACATTGTGAACATGCGGAAGCAAAGCCAAGACATTTCGAAGGAGCAAACAAATGTCTGAAAAACATTCAAGCAGCACTTGCCCTAAGTGACAGACTGCACATTGGTCTTAGCCATATTTTCAGAACCTATATACAATCAAACTGGAATGAAAGCAAGTCCTCCTGTCCTCAGGTACTCTCTCAGATGAATAAGTTTGTCAAAAGTCTTGGTGCTCAATGGCCTACCAGTATACACTAAAAATTTTGAAGAAAATCAGTATTTTTCATAAGCAAAGTATATTTGATTTGTGCTGAATGCTTAGTTTTGGAATTCCTGCTAACAAATGAAATAGACCATGCGTTATTCTCAAATACACGCATTGTTTAACTTGCAGTCCTTTTGACTATTGTTTGTTTCATGTACTGAACGGATCTGCATGATTTTTAACTCATTTGGATTTTGCTTCCCCTCCTTCTCACCTAACCAACCCAATTCAGAAGTTGACTGTCACCGTAGATGAGAAAAAGGAAGGACAGTTTGCTAAGAAGGGTGCTAAGAAAGCTGTGACGAGTAGCAGGAGGAGGAATAAGTCCAGGAAAGTTGCTTCATCTACATCTACAAAGTGCAGCAAGTTCGCCCTGGCTCTGACATCTCCAAGGCCATATGTGTAATTAACTTATTCGTCAACAGTATTTTGGAATGCATTGTGGGGGAGTCTTCCCACCTGACCTGTTAAGAGTGTGGCACCATGAACTCCTGGGAGATCCAGATCGCTGTGTGCCTGCTGCTGCCAAGAGAGCTGACCAAGAATTGTCGGAAGGGACAAAGAAGGTGACCAAAAACACCAGCTTGAAGTGAAACACTGCATTGAACTGTGGAAGGGGTGGCGCGGGGGTGGGAGAAAAGAGGTATACTAACTACAGAGTGTACTGAGCAAGCAAGGGCAATCCTGTTCAATAGGCCAGTGGTGGAGAGACATTTGGAAGATGGATAGGCCAGTCATATCAGTAGGAAACAGTAGCCTCTGCTATTTGTGATTTTTGGTTTAAGTCCATTAAAAGCTGTAATGAGGTAGAAATTTGAATGGAGTAACAATGGTGGTGTTCAGAGGAAGTGCATCAGTAGTCGAGAACTTATTCGTACAAGATCTGCAGGGAATGTTAAGAATGGGATCAACAGAAAGAGGTGTACCTCCTACAGTAAATGAACATGGGAATGAAGTGAGGAAAATGATACATATTCAGGGTTACGGGATGGGAAGGGACAGCTGTTTTCCTGGAGTAGGAGACATAGCAGAGCTGACTATGTAGAAACTGTTAATTTTGATAGTTAATAAGTTTCATGATAGAAATCAGGAACAAAATTTTAGGGGAAGTTTTTTTAATGGAAATAAAAGCAAAAGGCTATCTTCGCCATTGAGTAGTTTTGGCAGCAAGATGACACGCTGGCACTGTTGTAGTCTGGCCGATCTGGTATTGGGAGATATGGTGGATGAGTTCAAGAAAATAATGCTGGCTTATCTCTAACTTAATGACTGAAGGAGGGGCCTTTGAAGAGAAGTTTCAAAATTCTTTCAGGATTGCAATGTCATTAGTTTTTGTATATCCCTAATTGTCTTTTGAACTGAGCAGCTGGTGAGGCCGCTTCAGCGGGCACGTTAAGAGTCAGCCATGTTGCTGTTTATCTTGAGATACTTGTGAACCAGACCAGGTCAGGACAGTGGATTTCCTTTCCTAAAGGACATTAGTTTTCACAACAATCAACAATGGTTTCATGATCACCATTAGTGAGACTTAAATCCAGATTTATTAATTGAATTTAAACTCCTTTAGCTGCCTTATTGGGATTTTAATCCATGTCCCCAAATCAATAATCTGGATACCCTGGGTTACTAGCAGTGACATTACCACTCTGCTATTTGTGTCTCTACATGTCTGCAAAACTCACTTGTTCATGGATGAATGGACAGTAGGGAGGGGTGCTGATGGATCTACTAGCAGAGTCAAAATAGGTAGTTCTAATGAATAGATTATGGAGGTTGATGAAGTTTGAACCCAGCAGATATTCTGGGCAAGATAGCCATGTTTTCCTTGTGGGGATCGGGATAACTGATTGCAAACAGCCAGTGACATGTTTCCATGGTGGGCTCCCTTTTTTTTGAGAGGCATGGGTGTCTCCTTTTTATTTCATGAGATATGGGTGTTAACTACCTCAGTATTTTTATGCTTTGGAGAAGTTTATGATGAGACATCTTCTCGAACTGCTGCAGTCTGTCACGGAGGTGCACCCACAGTGCTGTTAGGGAAATTTCAGGACTTTTTTTTTAACCCATTCATTTTATAAGTCCTGCCCTTGTTTGTCTTACCACCACCCAATACCTCACATTTTATCCAAATTAAACTCAACCTATCACTGCTCAGCCCATTGACCCAATTGATCAAGATCCCTTTGTAATCTTAGCCTTTTTCACTGTTGACTACATCACCAATTTTGATGTAATCCGCAAACTTACTAGCCATGGCTCTTACATTCTCATCCAAATCGTTGATGTAAATGACAGATAAAAGTGGACCCAGCACCAATCCGTGTAGAACGCCATTGGTCACGGGCTTGTAGTCTGAAAACCAAGTCTCCTCCACGCATGGGTAGTAAGAACTGCCGATGCTGGAGTCAGAGATAAGTGTGGAGCTGGCGGAACACAGCAGGCCAGGCAGCATCAGAGGAGCAGGAAAGCTGACGTTTCAGGTCGAGCCCCTTCTTCAGGAGAAGGGTCTTGACCCGAAATGTCAGCTTTCCTGCTCCTCTGATGCT
>NW_025977422.1:0-6979 GCF_021869965.1 Rhincodon typus | reverse complement strand
AAAGCTGACGTTGCAGGTCGGGGACCTTCTTCAGAAACGGGTCCTGACCCGAAACGTCAGCTTTCCTGCTCCTCTGATGCTGCCTGGCCTGCTGTGTTCCTTCAGCTCCACATTGTGTTATCTCTGACTCCAGCATCTGCAGTTCTTCCTCTCTCAGGATGACTGGTGGGCTACCGGACATTCTGCTGCTCACCCCTTATGGGGAGGTCATCCTGACTCTGACCTCCCCATATTGCTGACTGACTGGGTCCAAGGCTAGACTGGAACTAGACGCTGCCTTTGGACTTCCTCTGCTCAGGACCACCTGCAAGTTTGAGTCGTGAGGGGCAGCTGGATTGGCTGGGACGTTTTTCAATGAAGTGTAGGAGGTTGAGGTGTGACCTTGTAGAGGTTTATAAAATCACGAGGGGCATAGAAAAGGTAATAAACAAAGATTTTTTCCCTGACGTGAGGGAGTTGAAAACTAGAGAGCATAATTTTAAGGTGACAGTAGAAAGATTTTAAAAAGGGACCTGAGGGGAAATTTTTTCACATACTGCAGTTAGTATGTGGAATGAACTGCTAGAGGAAGTGGTAGATCCAGGTACAGTTACACCATTTAAAGGACATATGGACAGGTACATGAATAAGAAAGGTTTAAAAGGAATATGTGTCAAACACAGGCAAATAGGGCTACTTTAGTTTGAGAAACTTCGTCAGCATAGATGAGTTGGATCAAAGGGCCTGTTTCCATGCTGTATGACTCTATGACTCTATTTGACTGAGGACTATCCATGGATCATGCCCTGAGATATTGGTGTCTTGTGTCCAAAGTGAGTGTCTTTCAGAGCAAGAGGTGAGCTGAACTTGCCAGGTACCCATTCTGACATCAATATCAAAAATTCTCAACGACAAATTTGTTCAGCATAAAGAGCTTTTTCAAAGTTGAATATTAATGAGTCAACGAAAACAGAAGTTGCTGGAAAAACTCAGCTGGTCTGGCAGCATCTGTGAAGAAAAAAAATCAGTTAACCTCTCGAAAGGTTAACCCCGATTTTTTTTCTTCACAGATGCTGCCAGACCTGCTGAGCTTTTCCAGCAAAATCTATTTTTGTTCCTGATTTACAGCATCCACAGTTCTTTCGGTTTTTTATTAATCAGGCAAGTTGTACCATCAATAAGGCATTTACAGATGGTTTGCAATGCAGAATGGCACCAAACAGCACAGGTTCAATTCCTGCACTAGCTGAGGTTATCACGGAAGTCGCGCCTTCTCAACCTTACCCCTTGCCTGAGACACAGTGGAAATTCTGTCATAACCCATATCATTCAGGCCCCTACAAGACTCTGTCTTTTGTGATGTGAGGTGTGTGATTTATATATAAATATGAATAATATCAAGAGTTTTGATTTTGAACTAGTGACATATGAGTTTTGGTCTGTGTGTATGAGGGGGTTTTAATAAGTAATTTGTCAGGCTTACATGCTAGGACTTCTTGATGCAGATCTGAACATCTAATGGTGTGATTCTCAAACTCACATAAGTGTTGTAGGCCTTTAGATTACCCCATGATTTATAGACTCTCCAAGCTGTTTTCTTCAAGGTCCTGTACAATTTTTTTGGTGTTTTACCCTTTCAGAAACATATACAGAAAGGGTTTAAAAATGGTCTGCAACCCTGGCCTGTGTTCAAATACAAGTGTGCTATAAAGTTCACAGTCATAGAAACACCCACAAATCACTTTTGCATTGTTATGTAAACAGACTTTCTCAATCAGAGTCTTAGAAGCCAGCTAGCTAACAAACCAGTTAAAAGAAAACAGGACCAACAGAAGGATTCCTCATTCTGAGTGCTGACAGCCAACCAGTGTTAAAAGGAAACAGTGCAACAGGATTTCAAAAAAACCTGTGAAAGCCAATAATCCCAAAGTTGACTGTTCAATTACCAACATTTCACTATCTACTTTTCTCGAACAATGAAACATACTAAGAGATGAGGAATAAACTACATTTGGAGTACTGCATACAATTCTGGTCATCCAACTATACGAAGGACATTGTTAAACTGGAAATGGTGCAAACAAATATTTACAAGGATGTTACTGAGACTGGAAGGTTTGAGTTATAAGGATAGGCTGGGACCTTTTTCCCTGGGTCGTAGGAGGCTGAAGCGTGACCCTGCAGAGGTTTAAAAAATCTTCAGGGTCGTAGATAAGGTGAAAGGTCTTTTCCCTAGGGCTGGGGAGTCCAAGACAAGGGGGTATAAGTTTAATTTGAAAAGGAAAAGATTTAAAAGGGACCTGAGGGGCAACGTTTTCCACACAGGGTGGTGCGTATGTGGAACAAGCTCCCAGAGGAAGTGGTAGAGGCAGGTACAGTTACAACATTTGGACAGGTACATGGATTGGAAAAGTTTATAGCGATACGAGCCAAACACAGGCAAATGGGACTGGTTGAGTTTAGGAAACCTAGTCAGCAAGGGCCTGTTTCCACGCTGTATACCTCTTTAATTCTATGATATGATTTCAAACCAATATGTGTCACAGAGCAAGTGACTGGGGCTCACTTGGAATGATAGCATGAATTTATCTATACTGTGACAATTTTACAATTGAAGAGAGGCATTACTTACTGTTTATAAGAATCATAAATTAAATTTTGCTTAGGAAAACCCCACACATTAAGAAAGCTTTTAATATTCAGTTCACGGAAGACTGGCTGGAATAGACGCAAGAACAGGTTTTCCTGGAGAAAAGGGTTACTTCAGAACAGTTATGAAATTGGCTACCTCACTGTTCAGGGTTTCAGTTTGAAAAGACTAGACCACAAGGATTTGGTTAAAAGCCTTGAAGAGCTATTCGAAGTTCAGAAATTTTTAGATCAGTTGTGTGAATAATCAAGGAAAGGCCAACAAGCTCTCAAAACCGAGAATCGAAAGAAACGAATAAATGTGGTAAAAGAAGGGAATTCTACTCTGGCATTTGAGTACTATTAAAGTGATAATTTGAAATAGATAGAATTTTGTTCTGCCATGTGTTACAAAACCTTTACAAATAAATAACTAAGTTTGTTCTATTTTATCTTTGTTACTCTTGTGTATTAAGTTAAACCAAATGTGCATGGAGCATTGCATGCTTACGTTTCAGTGAAAGGCCACCACATTAAATAAAACAAAGACAAAATATGATCTATTAAGCCAGACTTCAGTCTGGGATCTGACTTGTCCAGTGTTAGGTCAGCTGGGATCATATTTTCATTACTGCTCTCAGGCTGTATTAACATGGAATGTGTTTTAACAACATAACCAGATGATTTTGATAAATCCTTCAAACAATGCTTTGCAATGGATGCAAATCATCATGAATGAGGACCGTATCTATGGTGGACACTCTTCATCTCGAATACCCAGGCCCAGTCTGGTCTATATGAAAGTCCAGATAGCACCTTCCACATTCACGACCACATCTAGAAAGACAAAGGCAGTAGATACAGGGAAACATCACCACCAACTTCCCCTCAAGCCACTCACCTTCCTGACCTGCAATAATATTTGCCGTTCATTCAAAATCCTGGACTCCCTGCCTGACGGAATTGTGGGGGAATGTAAACCAAATGGACTGCAGTATTTCAAGGCGGCTGCAGACCACCATCATCTCCAGGGCAATTAGGAATGAGCAATAAATGCTGGTCCAGCAGCAAAGCCACATTCCACAAATAAATAAAAGAAAATTAACTGTTGTCTGGAATAGCTCAGTAAACCACTTAGACATCAAGAACTCAACACATTACCACTTAATTCAGGGTACTTGAGAATGAGTAATAAATGATGGCCATGACATTAAAGTCACATCCCAAGAATTAAGAAAAGAAAAATGGTAACAATATCTTACACTTATCACAGTAGCGAAGTTGTGACGTTGGTTAAAATCATTTCAGAGTTGTAAACTTTACCAATACTTTTCATCCCAACCTCAAATTCACCCGCACCATCTCCGATACCTCCCTCTCCTTCCTGGACCTCTGTCTCCATGTCCGGTAACTGTCTCAGCACTGGCATCTATTTTAAACCTACCAACTCACACAGCTACCTTGACTACACCTCCTCTCACCCACCCTCCTGCAAGAATTCGATCCCCTACTCCCAATTCCTCCGCCGCATCTGCTTCTAAGATGGACAGTTTCACTCCCACACAACCCAGATATCCTCTGACTTCAAGGACCGTAAGAACCGCGCCCCCTCCAGTGATCGAAAATGCCCTCAACCACATCGCTTGCATTTCCCACACTTCTACCCTCAAACCCCCTCCCCCAACAAAAATAAAAACAGAGTGCCCCTGGTCCTTACATATCACTCCACCAACCTCCGCATCCAGCATATCATCCTCCGCCACTCCCGCCACCTGCAATCCAACCTCGCAACCAAACAGATAGTTCCCTCCCCACCCCATCTGCCTTTCATAGAGACCGCTCACTCCGCGACTACCTCATCCGCTCCACACTCCCCACGAACCCCACTAAACCCCCCTTTCCCTGCAACTGCAGGAAGTGCTACACCTGCCCCTACCCTTCCATTCAAGGCCCAAGACAAACTTTCCAAATCTGACAGGGATTCACCTGTACATCCTCCAACCTGGTCTACTGTATCCGTTGCTCCCAATGTGGCCTCCTCTACGTTGGTGAGGCCAAGTGCAGACTCGGTGACCGATTTGCAGGGCACCTGCACTCTGTATGCTATAAATAATACCTTCTGGTTGCTAACCATTTTAGCTCTCCTTCCCATTCCCTTGGTGACATGTCCATCCTGGGCCTCCTCCAGAGCCACAATGACACCACATGCAAACTGGAGGAACAACACCCCATATTCCACCTCGGGAGCCTACAGCCTGTTAGCCTAAATATGGATTTTACCAGTTTCAAAATCTCCCCAACCCCAGCCTCATCCCATGTTCAACCCTCCCTCTCATCCCACCTCCCCGAACTGACACAACCATCTTCTTCCCCACCTATCTGCCCCACCCTTCCGACTGACCAATCCCCACAACATCCCTTCATCCACTTATTGTCATCCCACCTACCTTCCTCCAGTGCCACCCCTCCTCCTTCTATTTGTTCCCAAGCCCTGATGAAGAGTCCAGGCCCGAAACGTCAACTCTCCTGCTCCTCTGATGCTGCCTGACCTGCTGTCTTTCTTCAGCTCCACACTGTATTGACTCAAAGTTGTAGCCTTATTTGAATCATGACATCAGGAATTATGTCATTAAATATTCCAGATGAAGAACATCTAACCTACATATTATCAAAGCTGAAAGCCTACTGCATTAATTCAAGTGGTTCAGATGATATCATACATTCCGATGTAAAATTGGAAAGGTCTGTTAAAGTCAACCATTAGATGGGATGTGTTGTTAAAATACAGTTGCTGTTATTCAGCCCAAATTTAATAGTCAAGAAAGACTAAATTACCTAAATTTGATATATTCTGTTAATAAATCTTGCAAGACCTGAGAAGTCCTAGACATTAAAGTGAGTTATTAATTTTACTTAAAACTTCCTGCAATGCTTCTTTTATGCCTGTTCAGAATGGGCGCATGTACCAACAGATTTATCGCAGATTTAACAGCGTAGACAACTAATGATTTCTAAAAATACCCAATGAACCATCAAGTGCTAAAACAACCCTTTAGTTAACTCACAGCGATGTTAATTTAAAACTAATCAGAATATGCTGGATGGCATCATAGCAAATTGTTCCACATTATTTTCTTTTTAAATACCACTACTGGCAACCATATTACCACCATTTTAAGTATTCTTCATACACCTCACTCATGGTTAACTCACCAAGGTTTCTTTTCCACAATAAACTAAGTTCATACAATATTATTCACATTATACACTATTCAGCAATTGTTCTTTGTGATGTATGTACTGGAATATATCTTCCTCTGTGCGAACGTTTTTTTAAACTAACCATTATGTTTATGACAATAAGAGAATTTTTTAAACCTTAGACAGAAGGAAATATATGTTTTATTCTGTAACAAAAATAAATTAATACTTACTTGTTTCCTGGTAATCATTGTCATTTAATAATCTCACACTTATTGTAATATCCATGTTGTCCAATGGGATGCAGGTGTAAACAAAAAATCATGAGCTATATAATAAGCATCAGAATAACAGAAGACATTACAGAAATGAAAAATGTTGAAATACAGGGCACACTAATCTATACCTTTAAGAAGACAAGGTTTGATGAAAGCTAATGAAATCATATTCTATCTTTATCAATTGAAGGCTGATCAACATACTGTGTATTTCCAATATTTTGGAAGCTAAAATAGATGGCCCTTAAAAATGGCCACAGGGACTGTGATGCACAATTAACTGACACCTACTAACAAGCAGCTCATCAATTTAATGCTACCTTCTAATTTTCATGATTATGGTATCCATGCAGCACCAACTGCCCCGTTCATTGGCTAGCCACATCTGAGCACCTAGCATCACTGAAAGCTTGCCTCCACTAGCTAAAATATGCCGCTAAGGTAGTGGAGGTGGTGGAAAGGAGGGGAATATCTCACATCTGCAGGGAACCATGAGGTCTTCTAAACGCTACCGTCAAAAGGCAACATAAGCAGATAGCCATGCAAATCAATGCCAGAGTCAAGCTCCAAGGACATAGTGCTGTATCAAATGGTCACGCGAGTGGTCAAATCCAGCAAGTACACTGTCAGTGCTATATTCTACCAATGTCATCATTAACCTCAGATCCTACTCAAATCAACAGACCCCAATCACCTATCAAATCTGAATCAATCAGGATGTATCGCAAATGTTCACCTTTTACTTAATTCTTGTACATTTAGGCTCACATCTTCACCAACAGCTTTCATGCAGCGAGATAACAAGGTGTAGAGCTGGATGAACGCAGCAGGCCAAGCAGCATCAGAGGAGCAGGAAGGCTGACATTTCGGGCCTAGACCCTTCTTCTAGGCCC
>NW_025977421.1:0-6979 GCF_021869965.1 Rhincodon typus | reverse complement strand
GGGGAGTGGGGTGGTGATGGTGTGTCTGAGGGTTGTTGCTGTGTGTGTATCAGGAGGTGGTAAAGTCCTGTTGAATAGTGATTCTCTGAGTGAGCAAGGTGCGTGGATCAATGTGGGATTTACTTCTCTGATTTTTTCAACCAATTACAGAGTGATGTTAGGAGGCCTCCAATTCAAAGTGATCCTTGGGTTTTTTTTTATGTTCCTGTGATTATGTGATGAGGCAACTGGTAACAGTGAGGATTCCATCCAATCTGAATAACTGCTGGAAAGCTGGATTTCCTGGGATCTTACCCAGCCACAGCAGTGTGCTCGATGGTGGGTCAATCAACACCAACTTACTGGGCTTGTTTGCTCAGACAGGCTGCTGAAAATCTACTGTACAGTTTGATATCTGCGTTCCCCTTGGGGCATGCGATCTAGAGATTGTCCATTAAAAAAAAACAAACTGATCTGTCCCTGAACTCCCAGTTTATCCCAAGTTTCAGTAAAAATATAACCCAGAGTAAATACTGAACCACCACAAACACAAATCTCTGTGAACCCTGCAACAACTTGTCCTGAAACTGATAATGCTGGTGTCTGTTTATCATCAGTTTAATGTCCAAGGATACACTCAGCTGATTGAGTGATTCATTTAAAGATAAAATATGTCAAGTATCTGGACCAATCACCAAAATGAATCATTGAGGCCCCAATCTCCATTCCCCACCTTCTGAAAGGATTAACTGTTTCTGCCTCAGCCCCCTCACACGAGAGGGTCTCACAATAAATTATGATCTATGGACCCAGAAACACTTTCTTTTAAGGAGGGATTAGGGGGTCAAAACTCACTGCATTTATTATCATTCTAGACCAGAACTGACCATTCCAGCTGATGGACTGTGTGAACCTAATGGATTGTGTGGAGGCCCTCCCTCTGTGTTACTGCACATTGTTTTCTGGATATCTATTACTGGATGAGTAGAAATGTTTTCTGTTAAATATTACGAAGATGAAATGATTATCTTTGGTCCATCGCAGCCTGTGTTGCTTTGTAACTGACTCCATCCTGCAACAGAATCACAGAATGGTGACAGAGCAGAATTCAGTCCATCGTGCTTGCACTATCTCTTCAAACTAGCATCATTACCTCGTACCAATCTCCTGTCGTTTCCCCATTCCCTTGCACTCCATTTCTATCCAAATAACCATCCACTTGCCTCCTGAATGCCTCAGTGGAACCTGTCTCCATCACATTTCCAGGCAGTGCATTCCAGACCCTAACTACTCGCTGAATTAAAAAACGCTTTTTCCTCACTTCACCTTTGTTTCTTCTGCAAATCACTTTAAATCTCTGCCCCTCTTGGTCTTGTTCCTTTTATAAGCAGGAACAGCTTCTCCCGATATACTCTGCCCAACCCCCTCATTCTGATATTCAAAGACTAAATCTATCTGTTAGTAAACCCAGTGAAATCCTGGACCCTGAGACCAGGTTCTGAATGCAGATCCCCTCGATCACTAAGATGCCTATTTTCAGCCCCTGTGACATCACACAATCTGCCCCATCTCAGCTGATCAGCTGTTGAAGCCCTCACCAATGCTATGTTAGTCCCAGCCTTGACTGTTCTCACTCTGTTCCTGTGTCTCCCTCAAATAATTGGACTTCCCTCCAATCCTCGCTGCCATCTCCCTGCTTGCACAAACTCTTTATTCACCAATTGGACCTGCAATCACTCATCAGCGCTCAAACCCAATGAAGCAACATTTGGAATTTAAAAATTCACATCTGTGTGTTTAAATCCCACCATGGCCTCACCCCTCGCTGTCGCTATAATCTTGGTCAGCTGCACAACCCCTTGCAATCTGTATGTGCTCTATTTCTAACCTCTTAAGCAGGCCCAGTTTTAACTGCTCTACCATTGATGGCCAGTTTCCAGCACTCTGGAATTTCCTCCCTAAGCCTCTGTGCCTCATGACCTTATTTACCCCTTTAAAACAATCCTGAAAATGCTCCTCCTTGCTTGAGCTGCTAGATGTCTGTCTTAATAACTCCTGATGTCATTTTTGTCACAATGTTAGTGTTTTTCTATAATGACCCTGTGCAGATCCTTCATTGAGATAACTGTGTTAATCTGGTGAAGCCACCAAACAGGACTACTTGCACGCCAAACAGCACAAGAAGCAAGTGACAGACAGAGCTAAGCGATCCTACAACCAACGGATCAGATCTAAACTCTGCAGTCTTGTCACATCCAGCCGTGAATGGTGGTGGACAATTAAACAACTCACTGGAGGAGGAGGCTCCACAAATATCCCCATCCTCAATGATGGAAGAGCCCAGCACATCAGTGCAAAAGATAAGGCTGAAGCATTCACAACCATCTTCAGCCAGAAGTGCTGAGTGAATGATCCATCTCAGCCTCCTCCAGTGGTCCCCAGCATTACAGATACCAGTCTTCAGTCAATTCAATTCACTCCACATGATATCAAGAAACAGTCAGAGACACTGGATACTGCAAAGGCTACGGGCCCTGACAACATCCCGGCAATAGTACTGAAGACTTGTGCTCCAGAACTTGCTGCTCCCTTCGCCAAGCTGTTTCAGTACAGTTATAACACTGGTATCTACCCGACAATGTGGAAAATTGCCCAAGTATGTCCTGTACATAAAAAGCAGGACAAATCCAAACCGGCCAATTACCGCCCCATCAGGTCTACTCTCGACCATCAGTAAAGTGATGGAAGGTGTCAGTAACAGCGCTATCAAACAGCACCTGCTCAGCAATAACCTGCTCAGTGATGCCCAGTTTGAGTTCTGCCAGGGCCACTCAGCTCCTGACTTCATTACAGCCTTGGTACTACAGCCTTGGTTCAAACATGGACAGAAGAGCTGAATTTCAGAGGTGAGGTGAGAGTGACAGCTGTTAACATCAAGGCTACATTTGACTGAGGCACCTTCCAAATAAGTGATCTCTACCACCTGAGAGACAACGGCAGCAGATATATGGGAACACCACCACCTCCAAATTCCCCTCCAAGCCATTCACCATCCTGACTGGGAAATATATTGCCATTCCTTCACTGTCACTGGGTCGAAATCCTGGAATTCCCTCCTTAACTACACTGGGAATGTCTTCTCATCACATTGACTGCAATGATTCAAGAAAGAAGTTCACCACCACCTTCTCCAGAACAGTTAGGGATGAACAATAAATGCTGGCCCAGCCAGTGACACCTGTGTGTGAAAGAATAAAAAGATTATCTTCTCTGCTGTAAAGAGACCCCCTGCAGTTTCTCCACATTGACTGAAGTTCCTCATCCCTGGTACTATTCTGATAAATTTCTCTTCATCCTCTGAAGAGCCTTGCAATGCTGTCACATGAAGTGTGTGCCCTGACCAGAACTCGGAAGCATTGCTCCAGGTTAGGCCCCCTGTTTGTCTCCAAAACCTCTGCAGTCAAGGATCCCATATTCTCCTCCAGAACTGTTCTTAGCAGCAACTCAAGATTTGACCCAGGTATTTTTGTAATAAGGTTAAGTGCGGATAACACACTGTGAGCCAGAAAGGATCTCAGGAACTTGGTTTCTGGCAATGGGTCTGTTAATTTAAACACAACATTGTGAAACAATTAATTGATGTTTATACTTTATCCACTGCTGCCTGCACTTCAGAAGGTTATTGTCAATTTATTAGAAGATCAGGATTAAATGCTGGGAGCATGAAGAGCTACAACTAGTCAAGTGTCTTAGAGCACAGTCGTGTAGGGATCAGTCAGGGATCCTCCAATGAGATGTTAAACCAAGGTCCTGTCTACCGTGTCACCTCAAAATAAATGATTCCATGGCCAACGTTTTGAATGAGGCCAGGGGAATTCTCCCCAGTGTCCTGCTCAATACTTATTCTTACAAAACCAGGCAACTTGTTGACTGTCACAAGATTGTTAGTGGGAATTTGCTGGATGCAACTGGCTGCTGGCTCTCTATCCCAGTGTGTACCCTTGTGTGTACATTTCACTGTCTGGAAAGGGCTTTTTGCTGTGAAAGGAGATGTAGGAAGATTTCAATCAGCTGGACAGTGGCCTTTTTGGAGGGTTGGGTTTGAGGTCGGGGATGTGGGGGCTTTTGGGGATCGAGTCCGATTTGTCCCACAGCTCGATCTTCGATTACAAGATTCAGGAGAAATGCCAGACATGTGTGGGACAATAGTTTCTTGTGTCATGCAGAAGTGAAACTGACAAACATTCTGGGCCATTTCCATGGTTAGTAAAGGCACACAGGAGCTGGTGTGAGGCAGACCCTCACACACATTACCCTTGTTTCAACCAGGCCTTTAGAGGCAGCGTTTTCTCTCTTTCTGTCTGTCTGTCTGTCTGTCTCTCTCTCTCTCTGTCTGTCTGTGTGTGTGTGTGTTTCTCTCTCTCTCTCTTTGTCTGTTTCTCTCTGTGAATCTGTCTGTCTCTCTCTATGTCTCTCTCTCTCTGTATGTGACTGTCTGTGTCTCTCTGTCTGTCTGTCCGTCCGTCTGTCCGTCTCTTTCTCTCTCTCTCTCTGTCTGTGTTTCTCTGTCTGTCTCTCTATTTGTGTGTGTCTCTCTCTGTCTGTCTGTTTCTCTCTATGTCTGTGTCTCTTTGTCTGTCTCTCCCTCTCTCTCTGTCTGTCTGTCTGTCTCTCCATCTGTGTGTCTCTGTCTGTCTGCCTCTCTCGCCTCCCCTTAGCAGACACCACCACTGTCCTTAGGAACACTCTGTCTGAACTTGCCTCCTTAACTTTCATTGCTCCTCAATAAAAAGGGGAAATAATGTGACATTTCTCTATCTCCTAACCCATCCATTCCATGATTGAAGAATGCAGAGACATGGCTGAGGGCTTTGAGCATGAGCAGCAATGAAGGTACAAGGGTTTGATCACCTGGGGAGTTAGTCTCTAGTAGGGGACAGGAGAAAGAACATAAGAACCAGGAACAAGAGTAGGCCACCTAGCCCTTCGAGCCTGCTCCGCCATGCAATAAGGTCATGGCTGATCATTTCATAGCCTTAGCTCCACTTACCCACCCTCAAACTATAACCCTTAATTACTTTTCTGTTCAAAAATTATCTATCTTAGCTTTATAAATATTCAGTGAGGAAGCCTGAACTACTTCACTTGGCAGGGAATTCCACAGATTCACAACCCTTTGGGTGAAGAAGTTCCTCCCCAATTCAGTCCTAAATCTGCTCCCCCTAATTTTGAGCTGTGTCCTCTTGTTCTAGTTTCACCCGCCAGTGGAAACAACTCCCTGCGTCTATCTTATCTATTCACTTCATAATTTTATATGTTTCTATAAGATCTCCCCTCATTCTTCTAAATTCCAATGAATATAATCCCAGTCTCTCCTCATAAGGCAACCCTCTCAACTCTGGAATCAATCTAGAAACCTAGCCCTCTCCCCTCACCACCATCTCCCCTAGTTACCCCAAGCTGTTCAACTTTATCTTGATGGTGTCATGTGATTCACAAGGTTCTCTGGTGATGAGTGTTCAATGAGGTACAACTGGGAGCCTCCTCAGGACCATGTAACGGCCAACACATCCCAAACATCCCCTGACATAACCACTCCAACTCAGCGCTGCACCCTCCCTCTGCCCATGGCTGACCCTGTATGACACACACTCCTACTGGGACGCCCTGGGTGGTAAGCTGCTTGATAGACCTGCAAAATATCGGCACTGTATCACAAGAACAGGGCTCTAACACAACTTTATGAATCACTAAATCCTTGTTTGCTAATTTCTCCTCCACTCTATTAATCACTCGACAAAGCCAATCAGAAAAAAAGTTGTGACCTCAGCCCACACACAGTTATTAAGTTGATATACTGCCTGATTCTGCCTTCATTAACAGGTGAGCTCCTCCAGCCTGTTCTGCTAATCTCCAATAAAGTTCCATTTTTTTGCCTTTTCTCCACAGCCCTTGATACCTGAACCCAACAAAAATCATATCTGTGTTTTCAAAATTCCAATGGAATTCCCAACATGTGCCACTTTTTCAGGGGAGTTCCAGGTTTCTACAAAATCCCGATATCACTCCTGAACAACATTGCTCTTATTTTAATCCTGGACTCCTCATTACAGGAAATAGCCTCCCAATCTTGAGTTTAATTGTTTCAAAGTAGAAATGAGTTCATCAAGATTACACCGAACTCTATGATCAGGGTGACCTAACATGGCACAAAACATTGACTGCAATGTGTGATCTATCACCTGGAAATTTGGGCCACGTTTTCACATGGAGTCAAGGCACTACAACGTGTGCATGTCAGCAGAAAAGACAGCAAACTTTGAAATTCCTTGGCCATCAATTTCTGCTGTTGATAACCTCTGACACAACCACCTCCCTAACTAATAGTCAACAGAAATTGATTATCTTAACCTGAGTGGTCTTAACAGGCACTATATAAGACCAACTCACTTTACAACATATCAGAGAAACTCACACATTTCCAGGTAAGAGCTCAGTGTTACTGCAAATGTTGCAATATCCTTTGTGCTTAAAGAGCTAATGGAGAATGAGTCTATTTTCTACAGAGGAAGGAGAGGAACCTGTGACTGGGCGATTCCTCAAAGATTTTAATTAATAACAAAGGAGATAAGCACCAAGATTGTTCAGGATGGTAATTACTAACTGGGGATTCAAATACATTTGGAAAATATGAATAAAGAATGGTGTGAGAGAGAGAGAGAGAGGCGAGAAAAGAGAAAAAAACCAAAATGATTTACTGATTCTGGTTTGCGAGTAGCTTTTAAAAACAAATTAAAAAGTGACGGAATTAAGGAAGAGACAGAATTGAAGGTTTGTAGCTGTGTTCTGGTTTGGATTTTGGAATCTACCTCCCATGACTGATCATAGTAATTATAAAGGAAGGGTATGCAGGAGGGAGATAGTAGGAACTGCCGATGCTGGAGAATCTGAGATAACAAGGTGTAGAGCTGGATGAACACAGCAGACCAAGCAGCATCAG
>NW_025977420.1:0-6979 GCF_021869965.1 Rhincodon typus | reverse complement strand
GTCGCGAACCATTTCAACTCCCCCTCCCATTCCTCAGACGACATGTCCATCCTGGGCCTCCTGCAGTGCCACAACGATGCCACCCGAAGGTTGCAGGAACAGCAACTCATATTCCGCTTGGGAACCCTGCAGCCCAAAGGTATCAATGTGGATTTCACAAGTTTCAAAATCTCCCCTCCCCCTACCGCATCCCAAAACCAGTCCAGCTCGTCCCTGCCTCCCTAACCTGTTCTTCCTCCCACCTATCCCCTCCTCCCACCTCAAGCCGCACCTCCATCTCCTACCGACTAACCTCATCCCGCCCCCTTGACCTGTCCGTCCTCCCTGGACTGACTTATCCCCTCCCTAACTCCCCACCTACACTCACCTTTACTGGCCCCATCCCCGCCTCTTCGACCTGTTTGTTTCCTCTCCACCTATCCTCTCCTCTATCCATCTTCTATCCGCCTCCCACTCTCTCCCTATTTATTTCAGAACCCCCTTTCCCTCTCCCTTTTCTGATGAAGGGTCTCGGCCCGAAACGTCAGCCTCTCTGCTCCTATGATGCTGCTTGGCCTGCTGTGTTCATCCAGCCCTGCACCTCGTTGTCTCGGATTCACCAGCATCTGCAGTTCCGACTGTCTCGGATAGAAGGAGAGATGGCTTTCGACCGCGGGACTTTGGAATCAATTCTGGACAGGAATAGGACGTGCATAGTGACATAATGATTTACATTGAAACTGAGCTGGTTTATTAATGTTTTTGAGGAGTATTTAACCCTTGAGCAGGGAGATGAGCACCTGAAAGTGACATTAGGGAGAAAAACTAATGTGCACAAAGTATTGGGAGGGACAGATAACACTAGAAATAAGAATTACTAAGTTATTCATGACATCAGGGTAAGACAGAATTCAATAGAATCAAGTCTAAATTAGGTTTACCATACATGTATGTGAATGCAAGGGATGTGGTAGAATACATTGGTGATCTACAGGTGCAATGGCCGTGTGGAGATATTTCATTGTAATGATAACAGAGGCCTGATTTAGAAAAGGACAGGACTCGATATTAAATATTGCTGGACAAGTGTTGAAGAAAAATAAGGACAGGAGGAGATGTAGCAGCATTGCTTAAGGAGAATAGTTCAGTGCTGGAGAGAGAAAATAATCTTGAGGGGGTCAAGGCTAGAATCTATTTGATTACAGCTGTGAGACAATGGAGACACTGGTACACAACTGGGTATACTCTATAGGTGGGAGAGATAGAGAAAAATAATTTTTCAAAGAAATCACAGAGATGTGAAATACATACAGTAGTTAAAATAGAGAACTTTAATTATCCTAACATAGATTGGGATAACAATACTATGAAGGGCATAATAGGGGAAGAGTTCCAAGGATAAGTTGAGGAGAATTTTCTGAATCAGTGTGTTCTGGCCTTACAGGGAAGGAGGTATTGCTGGGTTTAGTTTTAGTGCATTAGGTTGGTTAAGTTGATCAAATGTCAGCTGGAAGTATTTATGTGATAGTAATCATAGTACCAAGATTTAGGTTAACAATGGAAAAAGATATGGAGCAATTATTAATTGGGGTGAGCCAATTTCAGTGGAGTAAGAACAGATGTGACCCAGATATATTGGAAACAAAAGTTGGTAGGTTAAACTATAACTCAAACTGAACAATGGGTTATCTTTAAAGGAGAGATGGTTTGGTCACTGTCGAGGTGCATTCTCACAGAGGAAAAAGGCAAAATAAACATAGCCAAATCTCCATGAATGACAGGCGATAAATGTAAGTTAAAGCAGAAGGAAAAGGACTTATAACAAATGACAGGTTCAAGCTACATTACAGAATTAGGCTGAATAAATGTTTTTAAAAAGTGAGAGTAGCAAAAAACAAGAATAAGCAGAGACTAAAGAAATGCAGAAGTCCTCTGCAGGGACTAAACAATAAAATCGTGTCAAAGGTGGAGTGGGCTCAATAATGGGCCAAAAGGAGATTTACCATGGAGGCAGAGGGCATGGTTGAGGTTGTAAATATTTTGTACATGACTTTACCAAGGCAGAAGATGCTGTCAAAAGGCATAAGGAAAAAGGAGATAATAAAAAGGCTAGCTATAGTTATATTTGATTAATCACAAGGACTAGATCGGATGCATCTAAGGAAGTTCAGGGAATTCAACTAAGTGGTTATTTGAGGAAGCTGGAGCTCCGCCTGAGGGAAGGTTGAGAGGAGATCTGATAGACATTCAAAGTCATGAGGAGTTAGACAGAGTAGCTAGGAAGAAACTGTCCCCATTGGTAGAAAGCTGAAGAACTAGTGAACATTAATTGCACAGATTTTGCTTGTACCCTTTGAATATAGAAAATTAAGGGGTGATTAAATGTGGTATTTAAGGTGATTAAAGGACTTGAGAGAGAATCAAACTATTTTATCTTGTGTAGGGGGTCCGGAACTGGGAACAGTTTTAAAATTACAGCTAGTTCATTCAAGAGTGATATCAGAAATCACTTCTTTACATGAAGGATAGTGGAAATCTGGCATTCTCTTCTCCAAAATGATGTTGATGTGAAGTCAATTGAAAATTTCAAAGTGGAGAGTGACAGATTTTTGTTAGACAAGGGCATGAAGAGTCAAGGCAGGTAAATGGAGTTAAGATTTAGTCAGCTTATGATCTAACCAAATGGTCAAATTTTAATTGTGTTTAACTATAAACAGATGAGGGGCAAATGGTAGTGTCTCCACATTGGAAACTAAAGTAGCAGATCTGAGTCAGGTCTCACCTGTTTTCAGATACAGCTCTGAAACACTTGCGGTTGAAAGTAGAAAGGCAGCAACAGCAGATCTTTTCTTAGGAGATCAGGAGGTCCTTCAGACAAATATTCAGAACAGACAGTCATGGAGGTCAATGCCAGAGATCTGCCCCCAAGGACATTAATACAGTAATGAAACAAAGAAAGATCAATAATCTCACAGAAGCGATCACGCAGTGAATGCATCTTAAATTGCTGTCCCCTATTGAATTAGTGTTAACCTCCATTTGAGGAAGAGTTCTAAACCTTCTTTGTGTGTAGAATTGTTTTCTAACATCTGTCCTGAATGGCCTGGCCCTAATTCTTAGACTATACCGAGTTCTAGAATCTTCAACCAATGGATACAGTTTATCTTTATCTACCCTGTCTTTCCCTGTTAATATTCTGAAGACCTCAATTAGATCATCCCTTAACCTTCCAAATTCTAGAAAATAAAGGCACGATTTGCTTAATCTGTCCTCATAATTTAACCCCTGAAGTCCAGGTATCATCCTGTAAACCTTCACTGAACTCCCTCCAGGGCTAAAACATCCTTCCTAAGGTGCCTAGATCTGCTCACGGTACTCTAAGTGGGGTCTAACTAGGGTTTTGTATAACTGCAACATAACGTTTGCATCCCTATTCTCCAGCCCTTTAGATTTAAGGCTTCCGGAAGTTCACATAAACAACATCTTTGTCACCTCTTCAAAAAAACTCAAAGAGCTTTATCTGGCATGATCTACCCTTCACAAATCCATGCTGACTTTCCCTGATTAACTATAACTTTTTTAGATGATCAGCTACCCTATCCTCGATTATTGACTCTAACAATTTCCCCATCACAGATGTTAGGCAGTTAGGACTCATGCTTGACATTCACATAAACCACTTAACGTACACATGCTTACCATTGCAATCACATCCACATCCCACAGCTTTCGTTTACTTCCACCTAGTCTGTTATGACAGACATATCATTCAAACACATTGCATGCCACTCAACACACTCTTCCTTCTCTTTAGCAGGACTAGGTAACATGTAAAAGGAAGCAGCAGGAAAGAACTGGCAGAGGACAGGCATGTTGTTTGGGCCTACAGGCATGTTGTTTGGGCCTACAGCCATGACTACAGCATAGCTGAAGCCATCCAAACTGGCAGAATGATTCTGCCTCACACACTTTCCCAAATTCCACCATCCTCATCTTATAATCTGCTATGAAGTACCAGCTGCGGACAAGGTAACCATTGCACCTGCTTTCAATTTATCCCCCATCTTGACCTTTGTGTTTATGTTTTCAGATACTGAAGACCAATCAGTGGTGCCCCAGGATGAAAACCAAAAGAAAGAGTGTACCTCTGGCTCACAAAACCACTAGCTCAGAGTAAGCACTAAGCACTGAGGAGACCTTTATTTGTTCATTCATTGGTGTCATTTTCTTCCCAGAAGGTTGACTGGCATATATCTCTCCTGCTACCTGCCTGGTGCTGCCCACACAGATGGACTGCATCTTATGTTTTCTTTTGATCTTTGCTGCCAATAATTGTCAGTCTCTATCCATCCTCTGCTCTAATGACCAAAATTGTGACTATCTTTCGCTTTGAATGGTAAGCAAAATTTCCTCTTTTCTCTGGCCAATTCAGCACTTCATTAGTCTTTCATTCTGTATATGATGTGCAGAATGTCCTCCTATACATCAACGTCTTGAATGCATTCAACATATGAATAGGCTATGAGCACATAAAGTGACAAAACATAGTACTTCAGTAAATTTTCCACAATTAACGTTTCGTTGCTTTCATGTTAACATGTCCTTCGTTCTGACAATGTTAGTCTTAGCTTTCTCAAATCTCCTTCTGGTCTCACAACCACATCTCCCATCATCTGTGATAATCTGCCCAAGGTATGTGAACGTTGTCAAGACTTTTCCATTTTCTTCAGTTTCACTTTCTAGGGTTAGGACTCTGGTTATTATTATTGTCTCAATTGTCATTACATATATTCTTAAACATGTTCCATGCTCCTTGCTTTCATTAGTTAAGAATTTCCTGTAATGCCTCTTCTGATGCTGACAATATTATCTGCACATCTCAAACTGTTGAACACTAATTGATGTCACAATCTATCTACATTATATGTTTCCAGCACATGCAGAGGATGTCTGCACAATGGCCCTTCAAAACGTGGCAATCAGGCTGTACTTTGTCAAAACATATAGGACTGAACCCTCTGGCATCTTTCTTGCCTTCAGGTTCGCATAGAATCCAACTCAGTGCTAATAATGGTCTATATTTTGTGTTTAACAATTTTTCTTTTCCAATCATTGCCTTCACAGTCTTTGCTATTTTCTATCCTGTGTCTTACAGATATTGTCTGTGATGTTTGTAGCAGAAAATAATCTTTCGTGGTCAATGGTATCATTTGCCTCAAGTAAGTTTCGAGAAAGCAATAACCATTTCTTTGGCAGCCTTAAAAAAGCAAATAACCAATTAATACTCAATTCTTTATGGGATGAAAGTCCACACACTGTTCCCTTCAACTGCTATTGATATCTGGATTATGGTCAGATAATACTGCAAACCACTTTCTCAAAGCATAGATTGCATCCTTAAATCTTCTGTGAATTGCCTATACATTTCTCTCCAGTCCCCATCCTTTCCAATTTTTGCTGCAGGGATGTATCATTGTGGAATATACACAAAAATAAGATACAGATTTAAATTCAATTGCCAGTTCCTTTAAAAATGGTTTTGAATAAACAAAGCAAATCCCCAAGTACTCAAAAAATATCAAGCTAGACCCTTCTGTCCAGAAACCTTGAAACCTTCATCAATTGTCATCAATTGTCATTAAAACCCAATTGTTTCACCAACGTCCTTTCAAAAGGTAATCTGCCTTTTTACCTGGGCTGGCATTGAGATGAGTCCAGATCCACAGCAGTGTGATTAACTCTTAACTGTCCTCTGAAATGGTCCAGCAAACCACTCAGTGCAAGAACAAAAGCTAGCCTTTGTTGTATTATGTCTCATGGTCAGTATATCAATATAGCTTTAAGAGGTATGCTCAAGATATCTTAACTACATCACAGCATGTGACCTGAGGACATAAACAGCTCAGAGTTTATCTTCGAATCAGAGATAGTAGGAACTGCAGATGCTGGAGAATCCGAGACAACAAGGTGCAGGGCTGGATGAACACAGCAGGCCAAGCAGCATCATAGGAGCAGAGAGGCTGACGTTTCGGGCCGAGACCCTTCATCAGAAAAGGGGGAGGGGAAGGGGGTTTTGAAATAAATAGGGAGAGAGTGGGAGGCGGATAGAAGAGGGATAGAGGAGAGGATAGGTGGAGAGGAAACAAACAGGTCGAAGAGGCGGGGATGGGGCCAGGAAAGGTGAGTGTAGGTAGGGAGTTAGGAAGGGGATAGGTCAGTCCAGGGAGGACGGACAGGTCAAGGGGGCGGGATGAGGTTGGTCGGTAGGAGATGGAGGTGCGGCTTGAGGTGGGAGGAGGGGATAGGTGGGAGGAAGAACAGGTTAGGGAGGCAGGGACGAGCTGGACTGGTTTTGGGATGCGGTAGGGGGAGGGGAGATTTTGAAACTTGTGAAATCCACATTGATACCATTGGGCTGCAGGGTTCCCAAGCGGAATATGAGTTGCTGTTCCTGCAACCTTCGGGTGGCATCGTTGTGGCACTGCAGGAGGCCCAGGATGGACATGTCGTCTGAGGAATGGGAGGGGGAGTTGAAATGGTTCGCGACTGGGAGGTGCAGTTGTTTATTGCGAACCGAGCGTAGGTGTTCTGCAAAGCGGTCCCCGAGCCTCCGCTTGGTTTCCCTGATGTAGAGGATGCCACACCGGGTACAGCGGATGCAGTATACCACATTGGCAGATGTGCAGGTGAACATCTGCTTGATGTGGAAAGTCTTCTTGGGGCCTGGGATGGGGGTGAGGGAGGAGGTATGGGGGCAGGTGTAGCACTTCCTGCGGTTGCAGGGAAAAGTGCCGGGTGTGGTGGAGCTGGAGGGGAGTGTGGAGCGGACAAGGGAGTCACGGAGAGAGTGGTCCCTCCGGAAAGCCGATAAGGGTGGGGAGGGAAAGATGTCTTTGGTGGTGGGGTCGGATTGCAGATGGTGGAAGTGTCGGAGGATGATGCGTTGGATCCGGAGGTTGGTGGGGTGGTACGTGAGGACGAGGGGGATTCTTTTTTGGTT
>NW_025977419.1:0-6980 GCF_021869965.1 Rhincodon typus | reverse complement strand
ATCCTCCCAGCCTGATCGTTAGCAACTCCTTTGTCTGTCCAACTGTCTTTCTCTCTCTTTGGGCTCTATCCTATCATTTACTTCCTATCCCACCCACCTCCCTATTTTCTGCATATAAACTGACGTTTTCCCAGCCACCATCAGTTCCGAGGAAGGGTCACCGGACCCGAAACATTAACTCTGTTTTCTCCTCCACAGATGCTGCCAAACCTGCTGAGCGTTTCCAGCAACTTTGTTTTTGTTCCTGATTTACAGCATCCACAGTTCTTTTGGTTATTAAATTGTGCCCAGAATTGTTTTCTTTAAACTTTTAATTGTAAAGAAAATATTACTCTCTGCTACCTACTATCTCTCTTTAATTCTACTATATTTCTTTCACACTTTTTGTCTTTCACTCTCAAATGTCATTTTATTTCACCCAATTTTCTTTTCTATGTTGAAGTTGTTTCTTTGGCTATCCTAGATTTTGATTGGTTAGGAAAACCATTCATCCTGGTAGTACCAAAAGCCCTGTTGACCACTCGACTCTATTATCAATGAGCATTTCCTGAAATTTGTGGTTCAATAATAATTTTAGAAAGCAGGGTGAAGTAAAACAGTTCTGGGACTTGCTACACTCTAGCCATTTCAGAGATAATATTTAGCAGTTTGGAAGGAGATAAGTCAGGAATATCAAATTAAGATAAGCCTGCACGCACATCCCTATTCACTGAGATGCAGTACTTAAGGTGATTATGTACATTTATCATAATAGATGATTAGGCACACAATCAATGTCATCTTTCTACCTTTAGACTGCAAAACCCATCCACAGAAAGACGCATAAATTTTTTTTGAAAAGTAAATCAGTTATCAAAGCTGAATCTTGTGAAAAAAATTGAAGCATTTTTCATAGTATGTACTTTATCATGAGCTGGTGTTAGTTATTGAAAGCTTTCCATTGACAAATTCAAATTTTACAACCTCTATCTTGCCTCCAGTCAATTTATGCCTTTGGAAATAGTTACAAGCCTAACTGGATTAACAAGACACTTAGAAGTCCTAAACCATTTGGAAAACTATGTGCTTAGCAATCTATCCAGAGCCATTTAATAAATTTTGTAGAACCAGCCCATATTATACAATAGGGATGTTTAAAATGCTAACACATATTCAGAGAGTCATAGAGCTGTACTGCATGGAAACAGACCCTTTAGTCCAACTCATCCATGCTGACCAGATATCCTATATAAATGTAGCCCCATTTGCCAGCATTTGGATCATATCCCTCCAAACCCTTCCTGTTCATACACTCATCCAGATGCCTTTTAAATGTTGTAATTGTATCAACCTCCCCCACATCCTCCAGCAGCTCATTCCATACAAGCACCACCCTCTGTATGAAAATGTTGCCCCTCAGGTCCCTTTTAAAGCTTTTACCTCTCACCTTAAACCTATGCTTTCTAGTTTTGGATTCCATTACCCTGGGGAAAAGAGTGTGGACATTATCTTTGATGTGCATTCATATCTTAATAGCTGTTTGGGAGGCGATGGCCTAGTGTTATTATTGCTGGACTGTTAATCCAGAGACCCAGATAATGTCCTGGGGACGTGGGTTTATATCCTGCCATGGCAGACAGTGGAATTTGAATTCAATAAATATCTGGAATTAAGAGTCTAATGATGACCATGAGCCCATTGTCGATTGTTGGGGGAAAAACCCATCTGGTTCACTAATGCCCTTTAGGGAAGGAAACTGCCTTACCTCTTCTGGTCTACATGTGACGCCAGACCCACAGCAATGTGGTTGACTCTTAACTGGCCTCTGCATAATTAGAGATGGGCAATAAATGCTGCCTAGCCAGCGACACCCTCATCCATGAATAAATAAAGGGAAAAAAATCTTTGCATAATAATCATTTGATATTTATCCGTTAACCAACCTGAAACACATTTGAGGTGATCATTTTTTTTCATCTATGAATACAAGAATCCACATTAGTGATTTAAATAGTATTAATGAACCAACCTACAACGTATAAAATGCTCCAGTTGACAGTACTAGCTAGTATGTACAAGTGATATATTGCTGAGTATCTGTTCATCATTTGGTGTCAATTTACACACTAACAACATCCATTTAAAATTTCAAGACAGTCAATTACTTCAATTACCCTGAGTGTTCACAAGTTCGAAACATTAAAGCTCCACTTTGGGTTGATCCTTACAATACCTTGGCTAAGTATTATTTTCATCAGGTTTCATGGGGGATTATTCTCTGCAAAGCCCAGTGGGCTTTCACACATGATCAACATATTAACTACCTATCACTCACCTATGGTATGCCTCTCAACTGATGCCAGCCCAAGTCACCCAATGATGGTAGTTGGATGAAACGGTCACTGCCTGGCTATCCTGGCATTTAACAACAATCCTGGTGCTGGCACCATGTTTGAAACATTCTGTTAAATGCTGGCATTCTGGATCTGCCCTGAAGTCTCCACACTCCGACGAAATGCCCAGCAGTGCCCAAACCAGATCAATGACCTTCTCTGTTCTGCCAGTGTAAAGGCTAACATTTTCTCTCTGCTACTTCATGCTCACACTGTCCTTGACTTTGCATTCACTTCCCATTGCGGCTCATGCTGTACCACTTTCACTATTGCATACACTATCTTCCGTCCATGTGCCCATCCACCACAATCACCCACACTACTAGCTCTGCATGCCCTCTGTGCTGCCTACTCTCTCACTCAGAACACCTCACCACTTCTCCCCCAACTGTACCAGCACTAACAGCTGAGCCATCCTCTTTCAACTCACTCAATTCCTTCCTTTCTCTCATTCCAGGAGAAAATGCCCATAATAGGGCCATAACGGTGGTAGAGTGCCCAACATTAAGCTCCATGCCTACATGATTAGCTGATCTTGGCCCTGGCCAGTGAAGACCAGATTTTGTGGAGATATAGCATAGTTTATCGATGTGCTATTCCCCCATTGCTCCTGCTGTGCATTTAATTCTAACGAACCACAACTTACACCCCTTTGTCACAACATTTTCTCTGTCAGATGTTGCAGGTACAAGAGGCATATCTACAATGGCCATGTTAAAAAGGGACACACTGTGGGTGATGTTCTCCTCTGCTGCTGAGGAAGACAGGCCAGATCCATCAGAGGAATCACCAGCAAGGCTGCCTCCTGTGTCGGATACTGATCCCTCGTTGGGCACTTTACCTCGATTAAAGTCGGGAGCAGCTGCTATTCACTGCCACATCTCTGCAGCTGGTCAAGGAAGAACCAGCCCAGATCTCTGACACTCGGAGGCCTGTAGGAGACTAGGTACCTGCTCCAGGTATGAGGGGGTCCCATTGTATTGAAAATCTGCAGCTTCACATAAATGTACAAAGAGACACAGGGGCAGCAGGCAGGATTGTCCAGGGGGCACAGGACAACCAAACACAAAATGTGAAGGAATGCAGTGATGTGATTGAACCCTGCTTCCTTGGGCATGTGATCATCTGGCTGTCTCCATTGGACATGTTGGCAGCTGCCATGGAGAGCCAGGTCCAGCACTGTGTCGGTCAGCTGGATACGAACACAAACCTGCATCTCCTGTGCCCCAGAGATTGATCCTCAGTATCAATGACATAGGGAGATGATGGACCTTGATCTCACTTCAAGTGGCCCTTCTTCACAAGGAGGCAGGCAGTGCATAGAAACTACCAGTTGGAGGAGGAACCACACCCAGGCCTCCAAGAGCTCTCCTCTCAGGAAACTCCAGAGGTGTGTAGACTTCTACATCCACTCTGCCTTCCATCATTAGCCCCATGGGAACTCAGGCTGAGGAAGGTGCACTTACTTCTAGCAATGAACACACTCAATATACCTGAGCCCATCTAGATGAAAAGTCCATAAAGTGCATGACCAATTCTCAAAGGCCAATGTCATATTGAGTTGCTTTCTTTATTATTGCCATTCACACCACATCCCAGTGTTCTGACTTCAATTTCAAGGTGAAGCTTCTCTCAGGCAGCGCTGTCTGTTAATAAAGCTGCCTTTACTTTCAGTGGACAGACCCCCAGTCAGATGGTCACATATCCCTACCAAACCCCTATCAACACCCACCGATCTCCTGAAATGACTGAGCTACATAGCCCCAAATAACAAATGCCCAAACCTGACACCAGGACAGCTCCCTGAATGCATTCCCACAACTGCCCAGATGGCTCGCACTGGGCCCACAGGTTTGACTGTGACCCATTGCCCAGATATATGGACCACTGACCATGACCATCCTGAACACCTGTAACAGAGTCAGACTGATACTGGTACTTGACCTTGGCTTACTACACCAGGACTCCTGATGGGTCGTGTCTCCTCAGTGAAGATTACTCCCCTTAGACTTAGAAACGTGGCTGTTCACTTGAAGCACATCATTTTATTTGGTATAAGTCACTGTTAGCTGTGAGACTGATGCAGCATTAACCCATACAGCAACTTGCTCACCCACTTGTCTGATGACAAACGTGACATGATGCCTGACTTTCCATCTGCACTGTATTGAGGTGATGCAGTAATTCTGTGAGCTTTTAGGCTTTAGATGAGGGGGGGGGGATGTAATGTACAAAATAGGCAGAGCAAGGCAGAGAGGCTGTTTGTGTCAGGTCAATGTTAAATGAGTGAGTGTTAAGAGAGCAGGGGAGCAGTCCTGAGATGCAGACTGGTCCAATAAGTGAACAGAAGCTGGCCCATGTCAGATATCAGTGTCCACGGGTACTTGGTCATTGTCTGTGGTCGGGGAGGAGTGAGCAGCAAGCTGGTATTGCCATGTATTTGCTCTGATTTTCACATTGTGAATTGTTGCCATCTAGTCTCTATCCAGTGCATGGTAGAATAGCAAGCTGCATCATAATGAGATGAGATTTGGTGATAATGAGCATTAACAATAATCCCTAATAGTAGGCCTCCCAACACTGAGCCATGAGAATCATCCATCAACGTCCAGAATATTGTTGGAAAATACAGCTCCCAACATCAACAAAGGCCCCACGTTCTCAGGACAGCCCACATGGTTCAGAGCCTGAGAAAATTTTTTTCTGACAGAAGTTTCCTTGCCTGTACACCAAGTTACACTAACAGCTGAACAGGTAATATAGAGGTGCCTGAAATCCAACCCATAATATCAATGGCAGAATGACACATTCAGAACTGAAGAAAAAGTTTGACAACAAGAACAAAATGATCCTCTTATGACTGGGGGCGTTTATTCACTGACTGACCACAGATGGTCCACACACGTGGAAAATCCCCAGTCTACACTGAATTAGCTGAAGGCAGCTGGGGTCCCACTGCTCTCTGGCCCCTGCTGGGAGTATAAACTTTACCCCTATACCGTGCACTGAGGCAAGGCAATGCAGTAGTTCTGTGAGCCTTTAAGCTCTGGCTAAGAGGGCAGTGCTGTAGAAATGTTAAGAAGTGGTCTATCCTTAAACACAAATCATTTTTACTCCTTTGCTAACAAACACTTATTTATTGTATACCTACCTGCCACGTTTTTTTGCGTTAATGCATATTATGTTACATGTATTCATATTACCATTGAGTTACTATTAATGATCTAGTGCTCATATACTTAAGATACTTCTGACTGATGTCTATCTCACTTAGTCATCTCGCCACATAGCATGGTATCAACATTTTTTTTAGTAATGAAGTCTCCCCCATGGAGAGGCTGAACTGTTTCCTCTCCTACATTTGCCGGCAATTATTATTGCAGGTTCACATAATGAGGGCAAATCTTCCTCAAATCAATTGCATATAATAATCTGTGCAATATTTTAGCCGTTTCCGATGCAATTGTCCTAATTAAACTGGGATAAATGGTTAAAAAAAACACAATCTATCATTATCTGTCAAATAAACAAAATGTAACGAAGAGTTTTTGAAATGCACTGCTGAAATATTAGGTAAGAATTCTGAATAAGTGTCAAGTCTGCTACTCGAGCCAGCACATTTAGAATTCAAAAATGCCTAGCACCATTTGACACTACCATTTCTCGGTAAGATAAAAATGAATAGCTGAGATCACAGAGAATGATTAAGTGTCTACAATACAGTGCTTGGGATGACAGATGCTGATGATTGCAAATGGCCTTCAATCAAAGTGTTACAATCAATGTGCCATCAGTCTGTAACATTATGGATCAGAATATTTAAAAATATGTTATTGTGCTGGAAGCACAGTCAATACATCTCACAAGGTTTGTTCATTTTTGTGAGCACCCTTGAAATAGATACAATTAGAAAGTGGCGTTTGCAACATCAGCTGCCAGATATTTAATGCATTCATACCGCTCAACTCCTTTTGGATTAATGACTCCATTGAGATAACAGGCACAAGAACACAGAAATGTGCTAATTATTGTTGTTTCACAAATTCCATATTTACTGTGTTTACTGAGTCACCAAAAAGAGATTCCAACAATTATTCTCTTCATTCTGACAGTGACAACCAATAGGAAGCCTTACAGATCAGAGCTGCCATGTTTACATGCTGATTCTCTGTCTGCAGTTTTAGCAGCAGCATTAACCCATTTAAAGTTAAACATTGCGTTGAAGTAGTCATGCAAGCCATGTTACAGGGCGATGGGGTATGTATGGTAAGTGCTCATTCACCAATATTGGATACAAGGTGTTGGAATTGGATTGGTCAGCCTCAGCATAGAGTCATACAGCACAGAAACAGACCCTCCAGCCCATTTTGTCCATGACGATCAGCTCTCCAAAAATGAACTAGTCCCATTTGCCTGGATTTGGCCCATATCCCTCTAAACCTTTCCAAACATGTATCTGTATCTTTGGTAACGAATGAGTTAGCAAAGCAAGAAATTCCTCACCTCTTTGGGGCAAGGTTTGTGCTTAAACAACACAGGTTTTAAAATTAAAATTGCTTTTGCTGTACATGAGGGATAGTAGGAACTGCAGATGCTGGAGAATCCGAG
>NW_025977418.1:0-6980 GCF_021869965.1 Rhincodon typus | reverse complement strand
GGCTCCCTCGCTCGACCACTTCCTCCCTGCCTGACAGGTACATACTTCTCAAGGACACGCAGTAGCTGTTCCTTGAACAAACTCCACATTTCAATTGTGCCCAGCCCCTGCAGTTTCCTTCTCCATCCTATGCATCCTAAATCTTGCCTCATCGCCTCATAATTGTCTTTCCCCCAGCTATAACTCTTGCCCTGCGTTATATACCGATCCTTTTCCATCGCTAAAGTAAACGTAACCGATTTGTGGTCACTATCACCAAAGTGCTCACCTACCTCCAAGTCCAACACCTGGCCTGGTTCATTACCCAGTACCAAATCCAATGTGGCCTCGCCTCTTGTTGGCTGATCTACATACTGTGTCAGGAAACCCTCCTGCACACATTGGACAAAAACTGACCCATCTGAAGTACTCGAACTACAGCGTTTCCAGTCAATATTTGGAAAGTTAAAGTCCCCCATAACAACTGACCTGTTACTTTCGCTCCTATCCAGAATCATCTTTGCAATCTTTTCCTCTACATCTCTGGAACTTTTCGGAGGCCTATAGAAAACTCCCAACAGGGTGACCTCTCCTTTCCTTGTTCTAACCTCAGCCCATACTACCTCAGTAGACGAGTTGTCATCAAATGTCCTTTCTGCCACTGTAATACTGTCCTTGACTAACAATGCCACACCTCCCCCTCTTTTACCACCTTCACTGATCTTACTGAAACATCTAAACCCCAGAACCTGCAACAACCATTCCTGTCCCTGCTCTATCCATGTCTCCGAAATGGCCATAACATCGAAGTCCCAGGTGCCAACCCATGCTGCAAGTTCACCCACCTTATTCCGGATGCTCCTGGCATTGAAGTAGACACACTTCAAACCACATTCCTGCCTGCCGGTACACTCCTGCAACCTTGAAACCTTATTTATGACCTCACTACTCTCAACCTCCTGTACACTGGAGGTACAATTCAGGTTCCCACCCCCCTGTTGAATTAGTTTAAACCCTCCCGAAGATCATAAGCAAATTTCCCCCCCAGGATATTGGTACCCCTCTGGTTCAGGTGTAGACCATCCAGTTTGTCGAGGTCCCACTACCCCAGAATGAGCCCCAATTATCCAGGTATCTGAATCCCTCCCTCCTGCACCATCCCTGTAGCCACGTGTTCAACTGCTCTCTCTCCCTATTCCTCGCCTCGCTCGCACGTGGCACGGGTAACAAACCAGAGATAACAACTCTGTTTGTTCTTGCTCTAAGCTTCCACCCTAGCTCCTTGAATTTCTGCCTTACGTCCCCATCCCTTTTCCTACCTATGTCGTTGGTGCCTGTGTGGACCACGACTTGGGGCTGCTCCCCCTCCCCCTTAAGGATCCCGAAAACACGATCCGAGACATCACGGACCCTGGCACCTGGGAGGGAACACACCAACCGCGAGTCTCTCTCGTTCCCACAGAATCTCCTATCTGTCCCCCTAACTATGGAGTCCCCAATGACTAATGCTCTCCTCCTCTCCCCGCTTCCCTTCTGAGCAACAGGGACAGACTCTGTGCCAGAGACCTGTACCCCATGGCTTTCCCCTGGTAAGTCGTCCCCCCCAACAGTATCCAAAACGGTATACTTGTTTTTGAGGGGAACGGCCACAGGGGATCCCTGCACTGTCTGCCTGTTCCCTTTCCGTCCCCTGACTGTAACTCATCTACTTTTTTCCTGTACCTGAGGTGTGACTACCTCCCCGTAACTCCTCTCAATTACCCCCTCAGCCTCCCGAATGATCCAAAGTTCATCCAGCTCCAGCTCCAGTTCCCTAACGCGGTTTCCGAGGAGCTGGAGTTGGGTGCACTTCCCGCAGATGAAGTCAGTCGGTACATTAGTGGTGACCCTTACCTCCCAATTCTACAGGAGGAGCATACAACTGCCCTAACATCCATTCCCACTGTTCTGAATTCCCAAACAGACAAATAAAAAAAAAACTAGTAGCCTTACCAAATCAGCGCTCAGAACCTTTTTTTTTGGTGAGAGGAGGAGGATGGGTGGGAGACACGACCTGGGTAGTGTTTCGGGTAAAGCAACCGCCCAAATATATGACCTCACTTACTCCAAAAATGGAGTCACGCGAGGTAAGACTTTTATAACCGAAAAGCCCACCTTCCCAGGCTGCACTCGCGCTTCCTCCCGGACTCCCGCCGCTGAAACAACTGAAAGGTCGCAGTCACGCGAGGTAAGACTTTTATAACCGAAAAGCTCACCTTCCCAGGCTGCCCTCGCGCTTCCTCCCGGACTCCCGCCGCTGAAACCACTGAAAAGAAGCATTTTAATGCAACCAGCATCAAAAGTGAGTTCTTAGCCTCTCTGCTCCGATGATGCTGCTTGGCCTGCTGTGTTCATCCAGCCCTGCACCTTGTTGTCTCAAAAGTTGAGTCATTTGGTGAAGTTGAGATTTTAGCCTTCTGAATTGCTGAACTCGCTGAAATAAACATGTTCGTCAAAACAACATTAAAAGTGGAGTCATTTGGTGAAGTTGAGATTTTCATCTTCTGACATGCTTGTCTCAATGGAATAAACATGTCATTTAAACCAACATCAAAAACTAACTCATTTGGTGAAGTTCAGATATTAGTCGTCTGAATGGCTTATCTGAGTGAAATAACCATGTTAGTCAAAACAGCATCAAAAATTAAGTCATTTGTTGACGTTGAGATTTTTGACTCCTGAAGTGCTAAAATCGCTGAAATAAGCATGTTAGTCAAACCAACATCAAAACTTGAGTCATTTGGTCAAGTTCAGATTTTTGTCTTCTGAAGTGCTTATCCCGCTGAAAGGAGCATTTTAATCCAACCAGCATTAAAAATTAAATCATTCGGTGAAGTTGAAATTTTTGCCTTCTGAACTGCTTAACTCGCTGAAACAAGTATTTGATTCAAAACAACATTAAACATTGAGTGATTTGGTGAAGTTCAGATTTTAGTCTTCTCAAGTGCTTAACTCACTCAAGTAAGCATGTTAGTCTAAACAACATCAAAACTTGAGTCATTTGGTGAAGTTCTTATTTTGGCCTTCTGAAGTGCTTATCTCACTCCAATATGCATATTACAAAAAAACAACATCATAAGTTGACTCATTTGGTGAAGTCGAGATTCTTCACTTCTGAAGTGCGTATTTCACTGGAGGAAGCCTGTTGGTCAATCCAACATCAAAATTTGAGTCATTTCGTGAAGTTCAGATTTTGGTGGTCTGAAGTGCTTATCTCACTGAAATAAGCATGTTGTCAAAACAGCATTAAAAATTCTATCATTTGGTGAAGTTGAGATTTTTGCCTTCTGAACTGCTTAACTCGCTAAAATAAGCATGTTATTCAAACCAACATCAACAGTTGAGTCATTTGGTGAAGTTGACATTTTTGACTTCTGAATTCCTTATCTTACTCAAATAAGCACGTTAGTCAAAACAACATTAAAAATTGAGTCATTCGGATAAGTTCACATTTTAGTCTTCTGAAGTGCTTAACTCACTGAAATAAGGATTTTAGTCTAACCAGCATCAAAAATCAAGTCATTCGGTGAAGTTGAGATTTTTGACTTCTGTCGTGCTCATCTCACTGAAATAAGCATTTTTTTTTGTCAAACCAGCATCAAAAGTTATGTCCTTTGGTGCAGGTGAGATTTTTGTCTTCCGATATGCTTATCTCGCTGAAATAAGCAATTTAGACAAACCAGCATCAAAAGTTTGGTCATCTGGTGAAGTTGAGGTTTTAGTCTTCTGATAGTCTGATCTCACCGAAATAAGCACATTAGTCAAAACAACATCAAATGTCGAGTCATTTCGTGAAGTGGAGATTTTTAACTTCTGAAATGCTTATCTCACTCAAATAAGCATGTTAGTCAAACCAACATCAAAACTAGAGTCATTTGGTGGAGTTGAGATTTTGGTGTTCTGAAGGGCTGAACTCGCTGAAATAGGCATTTTAAACGAACCTTTATCAAAAGTTGTCTCATTTGGTGAAGTTGAGATTTTAGCCTTCTGAAGTGCTTAACTCGCTGAAATAAGCATGTTAGTCAAAACAACATCAAAGGTTGAGTAATTCGGTGAAGTTGAGATTTTGATCTTCTGAAGTGCTTACCTCCTGAAATAAGCATGTCATTCAAACCAACAATAAACTAACATTTTTGGTGAAGTGAGATGTTGGTCTTCTGAAGTCCTTGTCTGAGTTAACTGAGCATGTTCGTCAAAACAGCATCAAAAATTATGTCAGATGGTGAAGTTGAGATTTTTGACTTCTGAAGTTCTTATCTCACTGAAATAAGCGTTTTTGTCAAATCAGAATCAAAAGTTATGTCGTTTGGTGAAGATGAGATTTTAGTCTTCTTGTATGCTTATCTCACTGAAATAAGCACGTTCGTCAAAACAACATCAAAAGTTGAGTCATTTGGTGAAGTTGAGATTTTTGACTTCTGAAATGCTTATCTCACTGAAATAAGCATTCAGTCAAATCAACGTCAAAAGTTAGGTCCTTTGGTGAAGTTGAGATTGTCGCCTTCTCATATGTTTATCTCGCTGAAATAAGCATTTCAGTCAAAACAGCATCAAAAGTTGAGTGTCTTGGTGAAATTGAGATTTTGGTCTTCTGCTATTCCATATCTCGCTGAAATAAGCACGTTACTCAAAACAAAATCAAAAGTTGTGTCATTTGGTGAAGTTGTGATTTTGATCTTCTGAAGTTCTTAACTCGCTGAAGTAAGCATGTTAGTCAAACCAACATCAAAAAATGAGTCTTTTGGTGATGTTCAGATTTTTGTTAACTGAAGTACTTATCCCGCTGAAATAAGCATTTAAAACCTACCAGCATCCGAAATTTTGCCATTTGGTGAAGGTGAGATTTTTTGACTTCCGAAGTGCTTATCTCACTGAAATAAGCATTTTAGTTAATTTAGCGTCAAAAGTTTGGTCCTTTGGTGCAGGTGAGATTTTTGTCGTCCGATATGCTTATCTTGCTGAAATAAGCAATTTAGTCAAACCAGCATCAAAAGTTAGGTCAACTGGTTACGGTGAGATTTTAGTCTTCTGATATGCTTATCTTGCTGAAATAAGCACGTTAGTCAAAACAACATCAAAAGTTGACTCATTTGGTGAAATTAAGATTTTTGATTTCTGAAGTGCTTATCTCACTCAAGTAAGCATGTTGGTCTAACCAACATCCAAACTTGACTCATTTGCTGAAGTTCTTATTTTGGCCTTCTGAAGTGCTTAACTCACTCAAATATGCATGATACTCAAAACAACATCAAAACGTGAGTCATTTGGTGAAGTCTAGATTCTTCACTTCCGAAGTGCTTATTTCACTGGAGGAAGCCTGTTAGTCAATCCAAAGTCAAAATTTGAGTCATTTAGTGATGTTCAGATTTTGGTCTTCTCGTTGAAATAAGCACGTTAGTCAAAAAAAAAAAATCCTAACTTGAGTCATTTGTTGAAGTTCAGATTTTGGTCTTCTGAAGTGCTTAACTGAGTGAAATAAACATGTTAGTCAAAACAGCATAAAAACTGAAGTCATTTTGGTGAAGTTCAGGTATATGTCTACGGAAGTGCTGAAATAAGCATTTTAATCCCACCAGCATCAAAAATTGAGTCATTTGATGAAGTTGAAATTTTTGCCTTCAAAAGTGCTGATCTTACTCAAATATGCATGTTCGTCAAACCAACATCAAAACTTGTGTAATTTGGTGAAGTTCAGATTTCGGTCTTCTGACGTGCTTATCTCAAAGAAATCGACATGTCATTCAAACCAACATCAAAAACCAACTCATTTGGTGAAGTTGAGATATTGGTCTTCCGATGTGATTATGTGAGAGAAATAAGCATGTTAGTCAAAACAGCATTAATAATTAAGTCATTTGATGAAGTTGAGATTTTTGAATTATGAAGTGCTTATCTCACTCAAACAAGCATGTTAGTCAAACAAACATCGAAACTTGTGTCATTTTGTTGAGTTCAGATTTTGGACTTCAGAAGTGCTTAACTCGCTGAAAGAAGCATTTTAATCCAACCAGCATCAAAAATTAAGTCATTTGGTGAAGTTGAAATTTTAGCCTTCTGAAGAGATTAACTCGCTGAATAAGCATGTTAGTCAAAACAGCATCAAAAGTTGAGTCACTTGGTGTAGTTGAGATTTTGGTTTTCTGAAGTGTTTATCTCACTCAAGTAAGCATGTTCGTCTAACCAACATGAAAACTTGAGTCATTTGGTGAAGTTCTTATTTTGGCCTTCTGAAGTGCTTATTTCACTGGAGGAAGCCTGTTAGTCAATCCAACATCAAAATTTGAGTCATTTAGTTAAGTTCAGACTTTGGTCTTCTGAAGTACTTTTCTCACTGAAGTGAGCATGTTGTCAAAACAGCATAAAAAGTTAAGTGTCTTGTTGAAGTTGAGATTTTGGTGTTTTGCTATCCTGATATCGCTGAAATAATCACGTTAGTCAAAACAACATCAAAAGTTGTGTCATTTGGTGAAGTTGAGATTTTGATCTTCTGAAGTGCTTATCTCGATGAAATATGCATGTCATTCAAACCAACATCAAAATCTATCTCATTTGGTGAAGTTCAGATATTGGTCTTCTGATGTGGTTATTTGAGTGAAATAAGCATGTTAGTCAAAACAGCATTAAAAATTAAGTCATTTTTGACGTTGGGATTTTTGACTTCTGCACTCTTAGCTCACTCAAATCAGCATGTTAGTCTAACCAACATGTAACTTGAGTCATTTGTTGAAGTTCAGATTTTGGTCTTCTGAAGTGCTTAACTGAGTGAAATAAGCATGTTAGTTAAAACAGCATAAAAACTGAAATCATTTTGGTGAAGTTCAGGTATATGTCTACGAAAGTGCTGAACTCGCTGAAATAAGCATTTTAATCCAACCAGCATCAAAAATTAAGTCATTTGACGAAGTTGAAATTTTTGCCTTCAAAAGTGGTTATCTTACTCAAATAGGCATGTTCGTCAAACC
>NW_025977417.1:0-6981 GCF_021869965.1 Rhincodon typus | reverse complement strand
GAGGAGGTATCTGGGGAGTATGAGGAGGTGAAGAAAACCTTCTTAAGTGCATATAAGCTAGTACCAGAATCCTACAGATATTTCAGGAAACTAATGAGGTAACCTGTTCAAATGTGTATTGAGTTTGAAAGGATCCAACAAAGTAATTTTGATCAGTGCATAAGAGCAGTGAAAACACGTCAAACATATGGCGCTTTTCGAGAGACAATTATTTTGGAGGAGTTCAAAAATTCAATTCCTGAAGTAATGAGAACTCATGTGGAAGAGCAGAGATTTAAAACTGCAAGATTAGCAGCTGAAATAGCTGATGATTATGAATTGGGTAAAAAAGAAACCCATAAGCAGGAAGAGAAGTAAAAAAAAACTCAAGTCATTTCACTGCAATAAAGTAGGCTACATGAAGTCGTTGGTGGTTTAGGAAAAGCACTGGGAAAATGGATTTGGGAAAACAGGATGAGTCAGCGAGTTTTTTTGAAGTGGTAATGGAAAGCACAGTGGAAGCTAAAAAGCTGCACCAGAATACATAACCAGGTCAGGAGTTGTTCGAAAAGAAAGTGCCAGATATCTTTAAAGAATTTACTTGTGAGGGTAAGGATTACTCATTCTGAGGAAGGGTCACTGGACCTGTAATTTTAACACTGATATTTTCTTCTGCTGCCAGACCTGCTGAGCTTTTCCAGCAACTTTTGTTTTGTTTCTGATTTACATCATCCACAGTTCTTTCAGTTTTTATAAGGTTTACTTATGTATGCCAGGAAGAACTACATAAAGAAATTGCAATTTTAAGAGATGAGGAGATATGTCATTCAGGAGGACTACTGCCAGAAAAACAAAACTGATAATATGTGAAATTTATGGTGAGAAGAGCAGTGTTCCATTATGTAAAGTGAGATTAGAGTGTCCAGTGAAAAATGGAGAAGTGGTAGTAGGAGGACCAGAGGAACTCTGAGTTCCAGGATTACAATTTGTTCTTGGTAACGAGTTCTTGGATCACAGGTAGGAGTGCTGCTACTATGCTTGAGAAGCCAGTGGAACATCAGTCAACTGAGCTATTACAGGAAGTATATCACTGATTTTTTTCCTTACTGTGTGGTAACAAGATCAAAAAGCCACAAGGTGAAGCAGGAGGATAAATCAAAGAATAAAGACAAGGAAGTTGAAATAGAATTATTAGTGACCATGTTTGATCGAATATTCAAGAGGAAACAAGAACAGGTGGAGGATAAAGTAGATATTTTTAGTCAGAGAAATTATGCATTAAAATAGAAAGATGAAAAATACAGCAGTTGTATCAAAAAGCGTGCACAGAAGAAGAATCTGAGTGTATCCCAGAACGTCAATGTCTTAAAAATGACACCTTGATGAGGAAATGGAGACTATCACAGGTTCAGGCGAACGAGAAATAACCTATGAGAAATAGTTCATCAAGTTGTACTACCGGTGGGTTACGGAAATCAAGTGTTGGTAGCACATGAATTACCAATAGGAGGTGATTTGGGGTAAGCCACAATGCAAAAAACACTTTCATTAGTCCGAGTACAATCTACAACCAGAAGAGTTGCAAGCTTCAATAAAGGATTCCTCTGACTTTCTCTGAAATCACTTCCTTCATGTGGTTCCCACCTGCCTGTGAGAATCTGTGTTAGAATTTACCTTTTTGCTAAGGGGTGTGTTTATGGGACGTTATTGCATTGGAACAGTTAGTTCGTAATAGTTACTGCATCAGGTTGACTAAGTTTTCCAATAATTAAGTCATCCTAAATTCTGCTTTCTTTGTTCGTATTTCAACTGTAGTGTTTATATAAATTCTGTTTTGCTTAAAGCCGAGTGGTTTGATCAGTTGCATCATTCCTAGGACACCCACTTTAAAATACCTTTAAAATAAGAAGAAACTGGGGTATAACCTAAATTCTTGAAATATTTTGAGCGAGGTCTGACCTGGCACATAACAGTAACCAACCGAATTCATGAGTCAATCATGAAATTGTGTCAATCGCTCACTATCATCATCTCAGGGATGTTAAGGGGTGCTGAAGAAAGTTCACTGGACTCAAAACTTTACCTCTGTTTCTTTCTCCACAGATGTTGCCAGACCTGCTGACTTTCTCCAGCAACTTCTGTTTTTGTGACATGTCAGGGTTAGTGGAATCTGGAAATTGGTACTGGTATCAGTGGCACCTACTGTTTTCTTCTGAACATAATTTTATTGCTTTTATTTAATTCAATATCAATCCCGATCAAAGCAAAGGGTAAGGTCAAGCGACCTAGCTGAGTGGTCTGAGGTGAGTCATTGGTGTTTGCTCTCTTGATGAAGGTGTGGATTGAAATCTCACTCCTGGCAACATTTCAGCTGAGTTACCAACCAGGCCCCTGCAGCGCCCTCTGTAGGATTCTCCAGCAGCAGCTGCTGCGTGCGGGGCTCCCTCTCGGAAGGATGAAGCAGGTCATGTGGTGTACATTGCAGGATTACTCGAAGAACTTGGGAGAAAGGCACTAACGGGGTTGGCCAGTCGCCTTTTGTCTCTCTTGGGACCATTCCCTAATTGAAATACTGTACCAGGATTTCGAAACAATTCAGCCCAATTTGACTGTAAAGAATTTCTGACAGTACAACCTTCAATTCCAGCCTTCAATTCCAGGGACGAAGCCAGGGTTTGTTATTGCCCAGCCAGCATTCTCTGTCACTTGCTGTGCAGATTTTGGATGTGTGAAGATGTCTCCCAAATCTTACCAGCTTCCCCGATTTGCTGTCAGTCCACATACCGACAGCTTTCAGCGCGTAGCTATTTCTAATATAATGATCAAATAGCTCGACCGCCATCACCACAGTCACTATCATAACTTGGAAAAAGGCTGTGCACTTTGTATTCTCACAGCTTGAGCAGTTTCTCCTCGGTGAAGATCAAAACAGTTGTACTTCACCAAATGTGCACTTCAGATTCATAAGAAGGCACAGATTGCGATTTTACGTGGGGAACCTTGATGTGACTGATAAGTGGAATTGTTTTGTTATAGGCAGATAGGGAAAATATTCTGTCACATTTTGTAAACTCACTTTATTTTGTTTTGCTCCATGCATGTAGAAAGTGATGGAATGCCAGTCGCCACAGTATAGTAAATTCATGCGCCCGCATTACGAGACGCACAAAAGTCACTTTCTGAACACATTGGAAGTACATTAACAGACAATCAGAGATGTGAAAGAGGTGCTAAGTGTGTGATTGCATTTTGTTCTAAATGTGAAAATTTCTGGCTCCTGACTCGCCATCATGTCTGTTGTTGCTCACTGGATACCTGGTTGTTACTCCAGCGCAGCTTTTGCCTCGTTTTCATCGACTCCCTGTTTGTACTCTGTTCCTCTACCTAAAAAAGGGAAAATAGACGATGATCTTTTAATAACCAAAAGAGACTCATCTGCATCTGTAAATACATTCCCGTTTTTAACTGAATGAGCTGCTGATGGATCCGGAGCATTACAATGCGAATATGTTTCTCTGCTCAAATGTCCTGACAGTTGAGGTCTTCTGATTTTGATTCACTCGTGTTAAGACATGGCAGACAGCAACTGGATTCGGCCTTTCAGGGACTGCTCTGTGATAACATTTAACAGTGCAAATAAGTCAGGAATGAGATCTCCACTGTGAGATCGGCAATTCAGGTAAATGCTTCTGCTCGCTTCCTATCACTGCTCATTCATTTGTGCAACGAATGCGATGGCCACTGCAGAACGGAAGCAGGGCACGCCAGCCGCTTTCTCATTAAAGACGCCGTGTACTGTACAATTTGTCCGACACACATAACCAAGGAGGGGGAGAAGTTATATGTCATAAGTAATTGAAATTGTATTGTTTTGCTTCCCTATACAACAGCAAATATTGCCAAGAAGACTCGATGCAAGATTTGGCAATTGGAACAGCAATGAAATGACAAATTCCATCCACATTTACAAACAAGAGAGGACAGCACACCTTGCCCAGATTTTAAGGCAAGATTTTTCCAAGTCTGTGGTGACAGTCACAGATCCTGCACTGCTGAAACACATTGGAGTAGCGGCTAAGTCGAGCGCCCAGAATTGTGAACCGTGTCACTGCTCAGGACTTTCTCCTCCAATGTGTAAGTTATTCCGTGTCAACCAAACAGTGAAAATGCGATCGTAAATGACCATCTAAATTTGAGAAAGCTTGGGAAGTTCATGTTTTTTTTATTGAATGCAAGCAGAATGTACTGAATCAGAAATCTCATCAGTTAGCCTTGCATTATGTCTCACGGATTATTTTGTTTTGAACGATATGTTAATGGACTGTGGTGCAAAATTGATGCACCGGTCGGGAAATCCCCGATGATCTAATGGACCGGTATAGTGGGATCATGGGTTCAGGAGGCCTTTTCCTCTCATTCATTCGTGGTGCATTCCAGTGATTGTAACAGTCTAATTTATCGCAAAGCCACTTGTGAGCATGTTGGCATGGCCAAATTGTCTAAGACGCTGTACTTTATTTCCAGTACTCATTAGAGGCATGGTTTCTACTCCAGCCGATGATGTGATTGTGTTTGCAGTTCTTGGCTCTAAGGCTTTGGTTTGTTCCTTGGCGGCCAGAGCATTGGCTGGCAGGTGAAATATTGCTAAAAATCTGTGTCCAAATTTGAGGGAGTGTCGTGCTTTTCATTCTAATGGCTTGTAGCAATTTCTGTCAGGGTAGGATCAGGTTATCAGCCCAGTTGTAATTCACGAGCAAGCAATAGCCACAGATTATTATTGTGGGTAGAGAATCAACCTGTCGCTCTGCTAAGTGATATTGGCCTGATACAGTCTAGGCAGACAGAGGAAAATGTCCTCTGACTTTTGTAAACCAGCTTTTTATTTCTGCGGTCAGTCATAATGCAAAGCCAGGAAACTGATAGACGTGAGTGTTTTTGGACAGTAACAACGTGTTAAATAGTTCAGACAATTGGCACTCATTGAGGGACGCAGAAGAACACGGACACTGAGGTTTGCAATCTCTCAGGTTCGAGAAACAGCCAGAAATCACAAAGATTACTTACGAAGCTGTTGGTATTAAAGGCAGCAAACTTCCTTGAACAGCACCGAGAAAACATGTATGGATTTACTCGAGCCATCTACACGACAGGCCTGTGCTTCAGCAAAGCGATAGCAGAGCAGATCATGGTCGGCAGGATTCCAACCTGCACCGGGGCGGCGGGGGGGTAATCCCAAGGGATTTCAAATCCATCACCTTAATCAGTCGGCCACAAATACGTGGTTGAGCTAGCATGGTCTCTTGCATTGGATTCTGTTGGCAAATATCGCTGTTGTGAGGGTGCAGATGAATATGTCGGCTAATTCCGGGATAACAATCATTCCCATTTGCGAAATGTTTCATTACCTGAAATCTGCTGTCTCGCACTTTCCTCTCTTTATGAAAACAAAACAGGTTTGTTGTTTCTAAACATGGGCTTCTTACATGCTCGGAGAATTGAAATGAAAATGTAACAAATGACGGCGAAACAAGCTCACTGCCTGGTTAAGGGGATCCTGCAGTTTGCAAATTGCCTCGAAAATACCACAAGAAATTGTCGAGATAACACAGTGTGGAGCTTCAGAAAAAGGAAGAAGTGGCCCGACCCAAAACGTCAGCTTTCTTGCTCCTCTCATGCTGCGTTCCTCCAGCAACACACTGTTATGTCTGACTCTAGCATCAGCTGTTCTTACTATCTCCACGAGAAATAGTAAGTGTGTTGGCGTCATTAGCACCTTGCGGGCACTTGTTTTATGAAAGCAGTAGCACTACAGATTGCAGTTGGCAGGATTTGAACCTACACGTGAGCCTACCCAATAGATTAACCAACCAATCACTTAAACCACTCAGAGATAGTATGAACTGCAGATGCTGGAGAATCCGAGTCAACAAGGTGCAGGGCTGGATGAACACAGCAGGCCAAGCAGCATCATAGGAGCAGAGAGGCTGACGTTTCGGGCCTAGACCCTTCATCAGAAAAGGGGGAGGGGAAGGGGGTTCTGAAATAAATAGGGAGAGAGTGGGAGGCGGATAGAAGATGGATAGAGGAGAGGATAGGTGGAGAGGACCTCTCCTCTATCCATCTTCTATCCGCCTCCCACTCTCTCCCTATTTATTTCAGAACCCCCTTCCCCTCCCCTTTTTCTGATGAAGGGTCTAGGCCCGAAACGTCAGCCTCTCTGCTCATATGATGCTGCTTGGCCTGTCTGGAATATTTCTGAGTTGGTGGACTGAGCAGAAAAGCTTTGTCACACAGTGAGTAGCAGGGGTCTGGAATACATTACCTGGAAATGTGGTGGAGGCAGGTTCAACTGAAGCATTCTAAGAGGGCACTGGATGATCATTTGGATACATCTCCTGAGAAAATCTTCCGTTGTCCAGGATCGATCTTGTTAAAATTCTCTGAACTGCCATTCCTAAAATAAGGGGACTCAAACTGTTCACAGTATTCCAGGTGTGATCTGATTAGTGTCATGTATAGTTTTAACAAGGCATCCCCATTCCCTTTAAATAAAGGCCAACAGACTATTTACTTTCCAGATTACCCACTGAACCTGGATGCTAGCTTTTTGTCTTTCAATCTTTCAATCACAAGGTCCCACAAATCTCTCTGTGCTGCAGCGTTCTGCAGTACTTTTCCCAGGTAAATAACATTCACCTCTCCTAGTTTTCATGCCAAATACAAAAACCTCAATTTTTCCCACATTCTATTCCACCCACTGAGTTTTTGTCTGCATGCTAATCCTGTTTCTATCCCTCTGTAGTTTCGTTGTGCCATCCTCACTACTTGCTTCCATCTATTTGATGTCATCTGCAGACTTGGCGACAATACATTCTCTTCTGTCCTCCAGATGATTAGTATGTATTGTAAATAACTGTGGCCCCAGTATTGATCCCTCTGTGGGGATCCATAAGTTACAATTTGCCATCATGAAACTGCCCTCTTTGTTTCGACTCTCTGCCT
>NW_025977416.1:0-6981 GCF_021869965.1 Rhincodon typus | reverse complement strand
CACTGCCTCACCGGCCCCACTCTCACCGTCACTGCCTCACTGGCCCCACTCTCACCGCCACTGCCTCACCGTCCCCGCTCTCACCGTCACTGCCTCACCGGCCCCGCTCTCACCGTCACTGCCTCACCGTCCCATTTCTCACCGCCACTGCCTCACCGTCCCCACTCTCACTGCCACTGCCTCACCGTCCCATTTCTCACCGCCACTGCCTCACCGTCCCCACTCTCACTGTCACTGCCTCACCGGCCCCACTCTCACTGTCACCGCCTCACCGTCCCCGCTCTCACCGTCACCGCCTCACCGTCCCCACTCTCACCGTCACTGTCTCACTGTCCACGCTCTCACCGTCCAGGCTCACATCGTTCCCGCTCTCACCGCCGTCGCTCTGGCTCACGCTCGATCCGCCATCGATACACGACACAGCCCACCTGTGCACCTCCCAGCTCCCAGCTCACGGTTCCCAGTCGCGACGCCTTCCCTACTTCTCCGGTAGGTAGTTAAAAGTGCAGGGGTTGTGGGGAGGGGATAGAAATACTGCAGGGAGGAGAGGAAGAGAAAAAGAAAGGAAAAGGCAAGGGTACTGGAGAGCGGGGTGGTGCTCCGAGTGGGACATGTTACTCTGCTGCCACGTTGCCGGTAATTCAGCACGGCCAATCCAACTAACCCGCATGTCTTTGGACTGTGGGGGCATGCCGGAGCAGCCGGAGGATTCTCACCCACCTCCGCCCCTCCTCCCCACCACCCCCCCACCCCCCACCCCCCCACTGTAGTGACTCTGTGTTATAAAAGCTATTAACTGATTCAGACTTAGCTCCATTGTCCCATGAACCCACACGAGTACAGTGAAAACTTTACAAGTCGCCACTTACAGCGTCATCTTAGGTACAAAGGTACCTCGGTACAGATTCTTGAGGACAAATACTTCGGGAAAAAAATTGATAAATAAAGAAATAAAAAAAGTCTGGCATTACAGACTTTCTAAAGTACAAAATTATAGCAATACATTCGAAAAATAAAGGGATAAAAGGTTTCAGAATATCAGTTCGTCAACAATAGTATAATAAATCTTATTAAAAACCCATCTGATTCACTGCTGTCCTTCAAGGAAGGAAACTGCCATCCTTACCTAGTCAGAGCCACAGTAAATAACTGCCCTCTGGGTAATAAATGCCCAGCCACATACAGTGAATGAACAGACCAAAAAAAAATCACAACCCCTGGTGGGATACCAGTCATCATGAGCTGCCGGTTGAACTATCTACCTATCTTTCCATTCAGTTAAATTCTTAACCATGTCAATAACTTTCTTTCAATTTCATAAGCTTCAGTTTTAACAAACATGCTTTCATGACGGACTTCATCTGGAAGTTAGCAAAAAAATGAGATTGAACACAAACCCCTGCCAATTGCTTCAGTCAGTTCTTCCAAGCATCCAATCCTTTCTCCCGCTTCTGTCTTTTCTTGGCTGAGTTTCATACTCGTGATCGCAAGAAGCCAAAATATTGAAAGCCCATAGGAGCAGAACATGAAACTCCTGATTGTGATCTGATCAAAGTGCAGAAACAGAACCAAAATAATCAGCTTGCTCTGCTGGAAGTTGACTGTGTTCATCTTCTGCTTGTTGAGCTGCTGGTTCCTTCGACAAACATCTGGGGAGAGAGAAGCAGGATTAACATTTCAGGTCAGTGATCTTTTCTCGGAACTGTTAAAACAGATGGGAGAGATAAGAGGATGGTTCCTCCTTTTTTCCCAGCCCCTGACTTGCTGCAGTAGCATGTATGTTTAAAGAACTGGTGCTGGGGTTTTCCAAAATGACCCTCTTGAGTCTCAAGCCTCTACACGAGTTTTAGATTTCAAATTAAAGGAAAGGATAAACATTTATTTCTCAACACCCAGAATATAATCACAACAGGGCCCACTAACTCATTCACAGGAGGACACACACACACACACACACACACACACGTGCACACACACACGCACGCAACACACATGCACACATACGCACCATACTCACATGCACACATGCACGCAACACACATGCACACACACGCACGCACACACGCATGCACACACACGTGCACACGCAACACACATGCGCACACACACGCAGCATACTCACATGCTCACATACACACGCACGCACACACGTGCACACACACATACACGCACACATGCACACACACAATGCACACACACATACACGCATATACACACGTGCACACACACCCGCACACAACACACATGGACACGCGCGCACACACATACACATGCACACACACAATGCACACACACACATTCACACACATGCACGTACATACACATGCACACGCACACAATGCGCACACACTGTTCCTGTCAATGGAGAGATTGAAACTAAGGGCACTGCTGTGAGGTGTTTAGTAAAAGAACCAATGGCGATGAAGCCCAGAGGGGCACAGGCCTGAGAAAGGAGAGTGATGGACTTAGAATGGGAACAGTCATTAAAACAGCCCATGAGGGAACTTGAAATAACTCCACAGAGGCCGGTATCCCATCACCAAGTCTCCCTTTATTTACACGTGGAGAGTCCTTGACACTGATCCAGCTCCCTCAGAGCCAGCTCTCAGAGTGAGCAGAACCTCTGACACCCCTGTTTATATCCGTCAGCCAGGGCTCCCTGATTGGACCAGATTAACAGCCCCAATCAGGGAACTGCTATTCTATGAGGTCCACCTGGTTGACCTTGTTACAATCGCTATGGCGACATAACAAAAAAACTCTTCCAAGCAGTGTGCGACGAGGATCGGGAATGTCACAGTCTGAGAGTGTGAGGTGGAGGCACATCCAATCGTGGGTTGTGCCTGAGGAGAGAAGAAAACTTGCAAGTCAATGGGAAAAGGGCCTGTTTATCGATCCTAACGTTGGGAACTATTTGCTTGGAGGACAGGAATATTGATCCTACAATCACATGACAGAAACCAGCTTAGGGTAAGAAGGACCCTCCTGTGACACTGTGGTAGTGTCCTTAACCCTGGACCGGGAGGCCCAGGTTCAATCCCACCTGTTCTGGAGGTGTGTAATAGCATTTCTGAACAGATTGGTTAGTAAAATGCATTAAAACCAAAAAGAAGGATCTTATTAACTCACAAGTTGAGAGCTGGCACAGGCATGCTGGGCTGAATGGTCTCCTTTTATGCTGAAACCATTCTGTGATTCTGTTTTGTAAAAGTTAGAGATGTAGCAGGTTTTCAGCAAGGTGATGGGAAAGGCTTCATACCCATACTTATCCCTGTATTTCTCATGGCTAACCCACTGAGCCTGCACACTATGGGGGCAATTTAGCATGGCCAATCTGCCCATTGCTGGACTGTAGGAGGAAATCAGAGCACCCCCACACAGACACAGGGCGAACATGTAAACTTCATACAGACAGTTGCCTGAGGGTGGAATCAAACCCCTGCCCCTGGTGCTGTGAGGCAGCAGTGCTAACCACTGAGCCACCATGGAACACAACCTGGCTTCCCCCACACTGCTATAATACATACAAACCAACAGGGGTCAGCGGGAAGCTCCCAGAACAGGCTTGGCCCTCCATCCAATAACATGGCTGAGGCCTAGGGAGGTCTTTTGTCTTATATCAGGCAGAACGGGCATTAAACAGGAAATACCCGGCTATCTACCCACACTATACCTGCAGGACCATCGATCTATGGCACAGAGCATCTATCTCCCAGGTTATCCTAGCCAATCCCTACCTCTCAACCAACACCAGGAGACATTAGATCTCAACAAAAACAAGAGGGGTAACAGTTCCTGAGAGCAATCCCCCTAGCAACGCAACAACCAATCAGAGTCAACTCGCCAACCAATCAGCATCTTTTCTTCGTGCAGATTCGGCATGTCCATTAGAACCCTCACCGGATACACCATTCTATCTGGGGGTGCATCACAGTGTGTTACGGTAACTGCTCTGCCCAGGACCGTAAGGAAATATGGAAAATTGTGAACACAGCCGAGTCCATCATGCAGGTCAACCTCCCATCCTTAGACTCCACCTACACTTCTCGTCACCATGGAAAAGGCAGCCCACATCATCAAAGACCCCTCCCACCCCAGTGACAATCTCTTCCAACCTCTTCCGTTGGGCAGAGGATGCTAAAGCTTAAACACATATACCAACAGATTCAAGATTAGCTTCTTCCCCGATGTTATTAGACTGCTGAATGGACCTCTCTAATTTCAAATCTAATATTGATCTTGCTTTTGTGCAGCTGTAACCTGGTGTACCCCATCCTGTCTAAACACCTTATGATCTGGATTTCCTTGAATGAGGTTGTTGACTTGCTCAAATGAACGAAAACAAACCAGCTCGGTGAGCAAGTCAACAACCTCACCCTCAACCCAAAACTTCGCTAAAACTTACGATTGGCCTGTACTGCACGCAAAACAAAACTTTTCACTGTACACAGGTACACATGGCAACAATAAATCAAATCCGTACAAGTTGAAATTTGGCACTCTTGTGAATCTGTCCTGATGAGAGAAAGAGGAAAAGCTTCAAAAGTAAGTCTCAGAGATAGTAGGCTGCTTGGCCTGCTGTGTTCATCCAGCTCTACACCTTGTTATCTAAAAGTAAGTCTCTTTTCTCTTAAACAGCAAAATTCTGTAATCAGATAGAGTCCAGAGAGAGAGGGAGAGAGGCTATTCATGCCTGTACTGGCCTTTCACTGTATGGTTTTGTCAGATCAGTCAGGATTGGTTTATTGTAATGTTCTGAGGAAGGGTCACTGGACCTGAAACATTAACTCTGTTTTTTCCTTCACAGATGCTACCAGACCTGCTGAGCTTTTCCACCAACTTCTGTTTTTGTTCCTGGTTTATTGTTGCACCATGGTATTCAAATATTTTGACAGTCTTTCGATTGACCTGCTATGCACAGTGGCCAATTATCATAACATTTTGGAGGTAGTTTTTTTTGGGGGATGTGGAAGCCGGGGATTGAAAAATAATTTTAACCTCAAACAGAAGTAATAGAAAGTCAGTTTACTGCGTTCTTCAGATAAAATGCTGCTTTTGGCAAACGAGACTCCAATCACTGGTCGATTTTTATCACTACAATGGGAAGTAATTTGTCTGGCCTTTTCCTGTTCACTTCTCATTTCCAATGAAAGTTCCCTCTACGTAAACACTGGGGAACCGTCAGTCAGCCACACACTTCAGAACCACAGAAACCCTACAGCCAGGAGGTCATTCTGCCCGTCGCTCCTGGCCTAGCGCAAAAAGGAAACATTCAGCCCAAGCCCATTCTGAGATAACACGGTGTAGAGCTGGATGAACACAGCAGGCCAAGCAGCATCAGAGGAGCAGGAAAGCTGACGTTTCAGGCCTAGACCCAAGCCCATTCTGAAGCGGCTTTTCACACTATTGCTTATCTATGTACGTTCCAAATGCCAAAGATGGTTTCTCCCTTCCCACCATTTCAGGCAACAAATTCCACATCATCTGGGTTAATAAAAATAATTTCACCACTCCTTCTGATCCTTCTCGCTCTTGTTTTTGTTGAGATCTAATGTCTCCTGGTGTTGGTTGAGAGGTAGGGATTGGCTAGGATAACCTGGGAGATAGATGCTCTGTGCCATAGATCGATGGTCCTGCAGGTATAGTGTGGGTAGATAGCCGGGTATTTCCTGTTTAATGCCCGTTCTGCCTGATATAAGACAAAAGACCTCCCTAGGCCTCAGCCATGTTATTGGATGGAGGGCCAAGCCTGTTCTGGGAGCTTCCCGCTGACCCCTGTTGGTTTGTATGTGTTATAGCAGTGTGGGGGAAACAGGGTTGTGTTCCATGGTGTGTCCCCTCCTGGTACAATAGCTTCAAGAGTGGAAGCAAATCGGTTCGGAGTGAGGGCCAACTTGCAGTTGAGTCGCGTCATGACAGCTCAAAAATCAAGATCGACACTGCCACACACGGCTGAGGGGGTGTGCAGCACTGCCTTTCACAGAAATGTTAAATAGAGTCTATCTCCTTGAGTGGCTATGAAAAGTCCGATGGGATGGCTTGGAGGAAGAACCGGAGATAGCCCTCCAAGGATCCCGGGCAGTATTCCTCAGTTATCTGATCATCATCACGTTGCTGTTTGTGAGGGTCTATACAGTGTGGAGCTGGAGGAGCACAGCAGGTCAGGCAGCGTCAGAGGAGCAGGAGGGTCAACGTTTTGGGTTTACCCCCTTCCTTGTTGTCTCTGAGGGTCTGTGTGCGCTGACAGGGCACTGCTTTCTCCTACACTACAACGCATTCAATCGTCTAACACAGAGGAATTTCTGTCCTTGATTGTTATTTTTGACTTACATGTCATTTTGTAACAAACAAGCCGCTGACCCGAAACGAATTTCTGTGTGGACAATAAAATGAAGTGAATGGTCTTCAAAGAGCCCCTTATCGAGATGTCTGTGCAAAAAGACACTTTAGAAATTCATGCCTGTTTTATATAAGATTCAGTGGGCTGATGTCAAAGAGATGTTTCCTCTTTAGAATTTATTAAAATTAGAATCTGGTTTTACTGTCATGTGTACTCAAGTAAAAAAGTAAAAGGAAAAGTATACACACAGCACCATCGGAGGTATATAGGTACCTAGTTACAAAGCCAGGTTACTAACATAAATTTCGTTCCAAAATAGAGAAATAAAGAGAAAAAGCTAAAAATTCTACATTACAGATCTTCACAGTATAAATGAGGAAATTAAAGCTATAATAATCAACACTACAGTCCGATCAATACATGGGGTCTCTCCCTCCCCTGTGCGGGCCCAACCCTAAACAGCCTGGTGTGCCACTGACCGCTCTCTGTGCCAGGCTGACCGCTCCTGGACACATTCCACCAACTGCACCACTACAAGCCCCCTGACCCTCACACCCGGCTCCGAGCCCACTGACCCTCACACCCGGCTCCGAGCCCACTGACCCTCACACCCTGCTCCGAGCCCACTGACCCTCACACCC
>NW_025977415.1:0-6981 GCF_021869965.1 Rhincodon typus | reverse complement strand
TGCTGTGTTCATCCAGCTCTACACCTTGTTATCTAACATGAACAGTTATTTCCCAAGCATTGGAATGAATTATCATTCAATACACATGCCCTGACTTTGTTCCTTGCCTGTTGATGAGACTGTTACATCTCATCATACACAATGCTTAACTGTTCATAAAGTCTTCATGCTTATGTACTAAATTGAAGTTTGTCTCGAGCAATTTATCAATGTCTCCTGCTGTAAAAATGAAAATAAGAAGGAACCAACCATTTTAAGGAACATGCAAACCAATTTGCACACAAGCAGCTCCCAAACTAAGGTGTCATATTGATCAGAAAGTGTTTTTCTTCCTGTATTTGAGGGAATAAATATTCAATGGAACCTTGTAAATATCTCTTGTGCTATTCTTTGCATGATGTAAAAACCTTGCAGAGCAGCTGGTGTCTTGGTTTCCCGTCTCATCTGGAAGATGGTACCTCTGAGATTGCAGTACTCTCTCAGTACTGCACTGAAAGTGAACAACCTGCATTTCTGTCCTGTAGTTTCGAGAGTGGGACTTAAATCAATAAGTGTCTGAATTGGAAGTAGCAGTTCTACCCTCTGAGCCACAAATGACACGAATGAACCGTTAAAACCTATTACTGGATCTGCAGAACTTTGCTCCTGCATTGGGAATTGAGAAGCTATTGCTTTTGGTGCTCTTCAGAAAATATGGCCAGCATCTAATAGGGGTCTCAGCAATATGGACCACGGCAAGATTTATGGCAGTATTGGACAAAAAGTCTAATGAGGCCAATCTCGCTGTTGAGCCCAATCCCGCTCCATCTTTTATGCTTTCCATGAGCAGAATAGTGAGTTGCTGGCTCGTCAGCAGCAAGTTGCCAATTAAAAGGGATTATTGCTTTTTTGGCTCAGTGGTTAGCACTGCTGGCTCACAGCGCCATGGATCCAGGTTCAATTCCAGCCTCGGGTGACTGTCCGTGTGGAGTTTGCACATTCTCCCTGTGTCTGCGTGGGTTTCCTCCGGGTGCTCCTGTTTCCTCCCACAGTCCAAAGATGTGCAGATTAGGTGGATTGGCCATGCTAAATTGCCCGTAGTGTTCTCGGATGTGTAGCTTAGGTGGGTTATAGGGGGATGGGTCTGGGTGGGATGCTCTGAAGTTCGGTGTGGACTTGTTGGACCGAAGGGCCTGTTTCCACACTGTAGGGATTCTATGACTTCCATCATGTGGCACAGTTTTGAATGTCTTTCCAAAGTCCACACACTCCATATCAACCCAATACCATCATCAACCGTTTTGTAGCGATCGTAACTCTGTTACTTTTACAATAGTCATGGAAAAGGATAGGTACATACAGCAGGATAAGGTTTATAACTGGGGGAAGGATAATTACAATTCTGTTAGGCAAGAACTGGGTAACATAAAATGGGAACAGATGCTGTCAGGGAAGAGCACTACTGAAATGTGGAGATTGTTTAAGGAATGCATACTACGTATGCTCGGTGTGTTTGTCCCTAGCAGGCAGGGAAGATTCGGTCGAGTGAGGGAGCCTTGATTCTCGAGAGAGGTCCAACGACTGGTTAAGAGGAAGAAGGATGCTTATATAACGTTTAGGAAACAAGGAACAGAAAAGGCTCCAGAGGGATACAAGTTATCCAGGAAGGAGCTAAAGAAAGGGCTTAGGAGAGCTATAAGGGGGCATGAGAAAACCTTGGCAGATAGGATCAAGGAAAACTCCAAGGCTTTTTACACGTATGTGAGGAATAAGAGAATGACCAGAGAAAGGGTAGGGCCAATCGAGGATTGTAAAGGAAATTTGTGCACGGAGCCTAAAGAGATAAGAGAGGTCCTTAATGAATACTTTTCTTCAGTATTCACAACTGAGAGGGACTTAGTTGTAGAGGAGGACAGTGTGAAACTGGTAGGCTAGAGGAGGTCGATGTTAGTAAGGAAGATGTACTAGGAATTTTGAGGAACTTGAAGATAGATAAATCCCCCAGGCCTGATGGGATTTCTCCAAGGATTCTATGGGAAGCAAGGGAAGAGATCGCAGGGCATTTGGCGATGATCTTTTTGTCCTCACTGTCCACGGGTATAGTGCCGGAAGATTGGAGAGAGGCAAATGTCATTCCCTTGTTCTAGAAAGGGAATAGGGATAACCCCGGAAATTACAGGCCAGTTTGTCTTACTTCAGTCGTGGGCAAATTATTGGAAAGGGCTCTGAGAGATAGGATTTATGATCACTTGGATAGACACTGTTTGATTTGTGATGGTCAGCATGGATTTGTGAGGGGTAGATCATGGCTCACAAACCTTATTGAATTATTTGAAGTGGTGACCAAACACGTGGATGAAGGTAGAGCAGTGGATGTGGTATACATGGATTTAAGTAAGGCGTTTGATAAGGTTCCCCATGGTAGGCTCATGCGGAAGGTAAGGAGACATGGGATAGGGGGAAATGTGGCAGATTGGATTCAGAATTGGCTGACCCTTAGAAGACACAGGGTGGTAGTGGATGGAAAATATTCAACATGGTGCTCAGTTACGAGTGGTGTACCACAAGGATCTGTCCTGGGTCCTCTTCTATTTGTGACTTTTGTAAATGCTTTGGAGGAAGGGGTGAAAGGGTGGATTAGTAAGTTCGCGGACAATACGAAGGTGGGTCAAGTTGTGGATAGGGCGGAGGGCTGTTCTAGGTTACAAAGGGACATTGATAGGATGCAGAGCTGGGCTGAGAAGTGGCAGATGGAGTTTCACCCTGAAAAGTGTGAGGTGATTCATTTTGGAAGGACAGACTTGAAAGAAGAATACAAGGTTAACGGAAAGATTCTTGGCAGTGTGGAGGAGCAGATGGATCTTGGGGTTCATGTCCACAGTTCCCTGAAAGCTGCCATCCAGGTGGATAGAGTTGTTAAGAAGGAGTATGGTGTATTAGCTTTCATTAATAGAGGGACTGAGTTCAAGAGCCATGAAGTTATGCTCCAGCTATACAAAGGCCTGGTTCGGCCACATCTGGAGTATTGTGTCCAGTTCTGGTCGCCTCATTACAGGAAAGATGCAGAAGTGTTGGAAAAGTTGCAGAGGAGATTTACCAGGATGTTGCCTGGAATGGAGGGAAGGTCTTATGAGGAAAGGTTGAGAGAGCTGGGGCTTTTCTCTTTAGAATGACAAAAGATGAGAGGTGACTTGATTGGTGTACAAAATGATCAGAGGTATACATAGAGTGGACAGCCAGAGACTTTTTCCTCAGGTGGAGGTAGCTGTTACGAGGGGGCATTGTTTTAAAGTGAGTGGAGGTAGATATAGGGGAGATGTCAGAGGTAGGTTCCATACTCAAGAGAGTGGTCGGGTGTGGAATGCATTGCTGGAGAGGGTAATGGAGTCGGCCTCATTAGGGGCATTTAAGCGGTCATTAGATAGGCATATGGATGACAGTATAAGGTAGGGGTGGAGGTTAGATAGACCTTAGGATTAGGGTAAAAGTTTGGCACAATATCGTGGGCCGAAGGTCCTGTACTGTGCTGTACTGTTCTATGTTCTATGTTCTAAACTCCTGTTGGCCCAACTTCCCTCCTTAATTTTCAATTTCCTATCTTACTGTATTTGCCAAACAAGCTTGATGTCGTAAGAAGTCGATAAGGAAACCAAAGCACACGCTACTGATTCTGAACAACCTCTGTTGCATTCAGTTACAGTGCAGATCATGGCACATTCCTGGCCACCAGCTGCATGTATGCCTTGTCCATGTAAATCATCATCTATCACCTGCCACCCCTTCATAATGCGCATGGCACCTTTCTGATACATTGGCAGAGTGCTCTCAACACAGATGTGCATTGCAGGACACAGCAGCAACTAGCATTGAAAGGCTGTAGACCAACACTTTGCACACGTGGACAGGTATCAGCTGATGAGTTCAACCAGGCTGCACCTCCAGGCTTTCTCTTTTTGTCCTTGCCAGCATGTAGGTAAGTGCTAAATAAGCAGTCTCAATGCCTTCTCCTCTTGTACCATCTAGTGCAGTCACACAAGGGAGTGGATGTCTTCTTGCATGGCTGTGTGCTGCATTAATCTCATACCTGTACCATGTGCAACCAGCATACATGGAAAACACTGCACGTGCAGTGAGCAAACAGCCACGTATGAGGAGTCCTCTGTCTGCAGAAAGAAAGCATTAAGGTTGCGGTGGGTGCAATGGCAGCCGTTGCCAGCAGAACAAGACTGTGTCTTTTTAGTTTTTGGCATTGGGGATTCGGGAAGAGGGGATGGCAGTTGAGAGGGGGTAACAATATCTGAATGGGGGAATATGGGAAAGTGTGGATGGAATGTGGGTCATCCGGGAGAGAGTGTTCATCCATCGTCAGGAGTACCCTGGGTTCAAGGTGAGGGGCATGCTTGAGAACACTTGCCATGTGTATGCCTTTTTCCCCTTGCTTTAATATGACACAGCAGACTCTCTGCACAGACCTCCATCCATGGAACATTGTCTGTGGCCATGAAGTGATGCCTAATGCTGTTGCAGTGCCATTCGGGCCAACAGAGAGAGACAAATAATCCAATGTAGGGTGAAATCAGTGACATTTCAATAAATCCAAAATCAGTAACAGTGCATTTTTACCTATGCCACCAAAAGTGGCCTCAATAGGTTTTCTTCTTCCTTTCCCCTCATGTCATCGCTGGTTCTGTCACAAGAGCAGAGGGAGCCTGCTCAGCAGTGGAGGCTATTGCTCCTGGAGATTTTGGTGGGCAACCCTGGAGTGTTTGAGTCTGGAAAGTCACACATGCTGAGAATCTTGTCAGAGGCAGCATGAACCTTCAACTGTCAGAGTTGAGTAAGCAGAGTGGAGGTGGAGGGCTCAGTCACCTGTGTTGTGAGGGGACTGCATTTTGTTCCTCCTCCAGCTTTGTTGTTTGCGGATCACCCCATGTGTGTGCACCGAGGTTCCCATCCCCCTGACACCATGCCTTTGATCCTGATGACCAATAAAGAGCAGCAGACCCTAAGATGCTCAATTTGGGTCTCCATTGGCAGCAGGTTCTGGGCAACGGGGATCATTGCACCCACTTACCTGTCTGCTGCTCCTGTTCCTGTGCATTGCTGGTGACATCTCTGATTGCTGACATCACATTGCTGTGGCTGAGTAAATGCCAGGTCTCCGGCAGTCCCCTCAGTGCCAGTTGCTGGGACATTTCTTCCTCAGCCATCAATGGAACTGTTGCTGTTAAGTGCTTACCAGATTGTGCTCAAATACTTTCGAAGCGTAACATTCCACCTGAGGTGTCAGTATCTGGGCTGATGGGGAGGACTGCAGGTGGCAGCATTGCTGATGCTTCCTCTAAGGCCTTGGTACTGTTGTTCTCAGAGATTGTGTTAGTAGCATCTGAGAAAGCAGATGTGGTGGAGATGTTGGTTGTACCGACAGCACAAAAGGAAGAGAAGACATTATGACCTGTGGTTCAAAGTGATACACAATGAATGACAGTGGCAGTGAGTTTCATGTGAGAGTCGCGGTGGAACAAAGAGTGTTACTCACTCAGTTAACAGGACGCGAATGCATAAGTGGTCCTGGTTTTCTCTTATGAAGACCAGAATTATTTCCCATAGGAGGTGAGGAGCTGAATGTCAGGCACCCAAGCAGGCTTGCTCTGCACTGTTATTGGCTGTCTTCTCCCTTAATGAATGAGCTGAAAGTGGTTGGCACAGCTAATGCTGCTGGTGCTGAGGTATTGAAGAGGCAATGCAGAGGCCATGCAGGGTCACTGATGTGGGAGGTTGGTTGAAAGAGTGAGATAGGATTGTAGTACCATCTTCCCTTTCTTGACATGTTCACAATCTGTCCTATCGTGAGCAAAATAGCTTTGTTATGACCACGCTCCTCTAGGTATACATTGGCTTTTTGAAAATTGCACAGGGTTAAGGGGTGCTAGTCTTTCGGTGGCTATCCTCTGAGCAGCAAGTTGTTCTGGGAATGGTATGGGGTAAGGTGGGTCCAGAATTGGACATTGTCATTGCAGTTGGGTTGAGGCATGTAGTTAATGTAGAGTGAGTTTAATAAGGTCAGCGAGAAAACGAGTGAGGCCTTATGGAAATCTCTCCTCAAATCCCAAAAATTCAGACTTAGCCAAAAAGAAGTAACATTCAGCCTTATTTTTGCTCACCACCAGTTCCATCCTTCTCTTGGCACGTCTGTTAAGGTTGGACAAGACTGCTCACAACCTTGGCGATTATATGTATCTTTCCCCATATTTGAGCTTTCTGCCACCTTTTTGCAAGCTTTTACTTTCACCTTTGGCAATTTTACAATGTTGCCCCCTGTCTCAACTCGTATGCTGCTGAACCCCTCATTCATGTCTTGTAAATGAATTATTTCAACTTGGCTGGCCTCCCACATTTTATCCTTGAGGTTGCTCAAAAGCCTGCTGCCGATATTCAAACTTCCAGAATTTCCCACTAGTCCATCTTTCCGGTTTTCATTTTAAAATGTGCACCCGTTTTCTGCAAAGCATTTTCATGAAAACAACAGCCCGACATCTGACAATGTTAGAATACAGGAACCCGGGTTCAATTCCACCCTTGGTCGACTGTGTGTATAGTTTGCACATTCTCCCCGTGTTTGCATGGGTTTCCTCCAGGCGCTCTGGTTTCCTCTCACAATCCAAAGATGTGCAGGCTCGGTGAATTGGCCATGTTAAATTGCCCATAGTGTTAAGTGAGGTGTAGATTAGGTGGATAGGTCTGGATGTGATGTTCTGAGAGTCAGTGTGGACTTGTTGGGCCAAAGGGCCTGTTTTCACATTGTAGGGATTCTATGATCATGATCTGACAAAAACAGAAGTTGCTGTAAAGCTCAGCAGGTCTGGCAGCATCTGTGAAGAAAAAATCAGAGTTAACGCTTCGGGTCCGGTGAGCATTCCTCAGAACTTGCCCAGTTTTGAGGAAGGGTCACTGGACCCGAAGCATTAACTCTGATTTTTTTCTTCACAGATGCTGCCAGAC
>NW_025977414.1:604-6982 GCF_021869965.1 Rhincodon typus | reverse complement strand
TCTCTGCATCCTCGTCACAGTTCACCCTCCCACCCAACCTGGTATCACCTGCAAACTTGGAGATGTTACATTTTGTTCCCTCAACCAAATCGTTAATATATTTTGTGAATAGCTGGGGTACCAGCACCGATCCCTGTGGCACCCCATTAGTTACTGCCTGCCAATTTTAAAAGGACCCATTTGATTTGTCTCCTCTCTGCCAACCAGTTGTGGCACATCTGTAACAGTTGGTGAGGGTCCTTATGGATGTGCCAAATTTCCTAAGCTGCCTATGGAAGAAGAGGTGTTGTTGTATCTTCTTGACCATCATGTCCACATGGGAAGTCCAGGACACTTATTGTCACTTATTGTCATTCCTAGGAACTTGATGCTCTCCATCCTCTCCATCTCCGCTCTGTTGATGTAGATGAGGGCATGTTCTCCCCCTTTCTTTCTACTTGATTCGAGCGGCAGGAGTGGTGAGAGCACGAGCCAGGAAATGAACTAATATATTCGGGCATTGGCTAAACCCGAAACACTACATGTGTAGTGTCTCCCACCCATCCTCCCGTAACCAAAAAAAATACTGTGTGGAGGGTCGGTGAGGTAAGGTAAGGTTTTTTTTCTTTATTCTTTTGGCAATCAAGAGTAGAGGAATTCTTTTTTTCCTTTTTTTTGCCTTTTTTGGGCAGGAAGCTGTCGGAGGGAGGAAAGTATCAATAAATTTAATTAACTCATTATAATAAATTATATAAATTAATAAAGTAATGAACCAAGTAGAAATGGCTGGACAGGTGATGTGCTGTAGCTGTATGATGTGGGAGCTGGCTGATCCCATTGCGAACTGCAGTGACCACATCTACAGCAAGTGTTGGTTGCTCAAGGAGCTTCGGCTCAGAGTTGACGAGCTGGAATAGCAGCTTCAAACACTGCGGCACATCTGGTAGGGGGAGAAGTACCTGGACGCTGTGTTTCAGGAGGCAGTCACATCTGGTAGATTAAGCACTTCAAATTTGGTCAGTGGCCAGGGACAGCAGGGTGTGACTGTAAGCGAGGCAGGTAGAGAGATCCTGCAGTCAGCAACAGAGGAGCCTCAGCTCTTGACCTTGTCCAGCAGGTACGAGGTACTTGCTCCCTGTGTGGATGAGGAAAAGGGCTGCAGGGAGGATGAGCCAACTGACCACTGCACCGTGGTACGGGTGGTCATTCAAGAGGGGGGAGCAAAAAAACAGGTGGTAGTTGTAGGGGATTCTATAATTAGGGGGATAGATGGTATCCTTTGTAAGCAGGATCGATAGTCCCGCATGGTGTGTTGCCTGCCCGGTGCCAGGGTAAGGGACATCTCTGACTGGCTTGAAAGGATGTTGGAGCAGGAGGGGGAGGATCCAGTTGTTGTGGTCCATGCTGGAACAAACAACACAGGCAAGACTAGGAAAGAGGACCTGTTCAGAGATTATCAGGAGCCAGGAAACAAATTAAAGAACATGTCCTCAAGGGTTATAATCTCCAGATTACTGCCTGAGCCACGTGCTAATTGGCATAGGGACATGAGAATGACGGAAGTAAACACGTGGCTAAAACAGTGGTGCGGAAATAAGGGTTGCTTTTCATGGGGCACTGGCATCAGTATTGGAACAGGAGGGATCTGTACCGTTGGGACGGTCTCCACCTGAATTGAGCTGGGACCAATATTCTAGCGAAAAAATAGGCTGGTCAACAGGACTTTAAACTAGAAAGTTGGGGGGAAGGGAATGGTGAAACTTGTGCCAGTGGGAAACAAAACAGCGGGTTAACATCTGTAGTCGTGGATTCAACTAAGTAGAACAATACGAAAGAAATGACAGGGAGGGAGAATTCAGGAGAGGCTATTAAAGTCTCCAGCACAGACACAATTAGGACAGAGTGTTTCAAAAAGGCTAGCAATCAAACACTGGAAAAACGAATGAAAATTGGAAGAGGGAGGGTTAATACAGGACTGAAGGTGTTATATCTGAATGCACGCTGTTATAAGGAATAAGGTAAATGAGCTTGTGGCACAGATCGAAACTGACAGGTATGATGTGGTGGGCATCACGGAGACATGGCTGCAAGGGATCAGGATTGGGAACTGTATATCCAAGGATATATATCCGATCGAAAAGATAGGCAGGTGGGCCGAGGGGGTGGGGTTGCCTTATTAGTGAGAAAAGAAATTAAATCCGTAGGAAGAAACAAAGTAGGGTCAGATGGTGTAGAATCTGTGTGGGTAGAATTGAGGAACCGCAAAGGTAAAAAAACCATAGTTGGGGTTGTGTACAGGCCTCCTAACAGTAGTCAGGAGCTGGGGCGCAAGATACACCAGGAGATAGAAAAGGTGTGTAAGAAAGGCAAAGGCACAGTGATCAAGGGGGATTTCAATATGCAGGTGGACTAGGAAAATCATGTTGGTAGTGGATTGCAAGAAAAGGAGTTTGTGAAATGTCTACGAGATGGCTTTTTGGAGGAGCTCGTGGTGGAGCCCACCAGGGAACAGGCAATACTGGATTTAGTGTTGTGCAATGAGGCAGGCTTGATAAGGGAGCTTAAGGTAAGGGAATCCTTAGGAGGCAGTGATCATAAAATGATAGAATTTACTCTGTAATTTGAGAGGGAGAAGATAGAATCAGAGGTAACGGTATTACAGCTGAATAAAGGCAAATACAGAGGCATGAGGGAGGAGCTGGGCAGAATTGACTGGAAGAGGAGCCTAACAGGAAAGACAGTGGAACAGCAATGGCAGGAGTTTCTGGGAGTAATTCAAGAGAAACAGCAAAAAATCATCTTTGGGCTCTATCCTTTCGTTTACTCCCTACCCTACCCACCTCCCTATTTTCTGCATATAGACTGACATTTTCCCAGCCACCATCAGTTCTGAGGAAGGGTCACCGGACCCGAAACGTTAACTCTGTTTTCTCCTTCACAGGTGCTGCCAGACCTGCTGAGCTTTTCCAGCAACTTCTGTTTTTGTTCTTGTTTTACAACATCCGCAGTTCTTTTGGTTTTTACATGGTACAGGGAGGATGAGGCAACCATGGCTTACTAAGGAAGTCAGGGATAGCATGAAAGCAAAAGAGAAAACATATAATGTGGCGAAGGGCAGTGGGAAACCAGAGGATTGGGAAGCTTACAAAGACCAACAGAGGGTAACAAAAAAAGAAATAAGGAGGGAGAAGATTAAATATGAGAGTAAGCTAGCCAGTAATATAGATGAAGACTGTAAGAGTTTCTTTAGGTATATAAAGGGCAAAAGAGAGGCAAAAGTGGACATTGGACCACTGGAAAATGATGGTGGAGAGATAGTAGTGGGGATCAAGGAAATGGCTGAGGAACTGAATAATTACTTCGCGTCAGTCTTCACGGTGGAAGGCACGAATAATATCCCAAAAATTCAAGAGAGTCCGGGGCAGAGCTGAGTATGGGTGGCCATCACCAAGGAAAAGGTGCAAGTAAAACTGATTGGCCTGAAGGTGGACAAATCACCTGGACCAGATGGACTACACCCCAGAGTTCTAAAGGAGATAGCTGAAGAGATAGTGGAAGCGTTAGTAGTGATCTTTCAGGAATCACTAGAGTCAGGGAGGGTCCCAGAGGGCTGGAAAATTGCTAATGTGACACCCCTGTTTAAAAACGGAGTAAGGCAAAAGACGCAAAATTACAGGCTGATTAGCCTAAACTCGGCCGTGGGTAAGTTTTTGGAGTCCTTTGTAAAGGATGAGATTTCTGAATATTTGGAAGTGTATGGTAAAATAGGGCAAAGTCAGCATGGTTTCATCACGGGGAGGTCATGCCTGACAAATCTGCTAGAATTCTTTGAGGAAGTACCGAGCAGGGTAGACCAAGGAGAGCCAATGGATGTTATCTACCTGGACTTCAAGAAGGCCTTTGACAAGGTGCCGCACGGGAGGCTGCTGAGTAAGATAAAGGCCCATGGTGTTAGAGGCAAGGTGCTAGCATGGATAGAAGATTGGCTGTCTGGCAGAAAGCAGAGAGTGGGGATAAAGGGGACTTTCTCAGGATGGCAGCTGGTGACAAGTGATGTTCCGCAAGGGTCAGTGTTGGGACCACATCTTTTCACTTTATACATTAATGATCTAGATGAAGGAACTGTGGGCATTCTGGCTAAGTTTGCAGACGATACAAAGATAGATGAAGGAACAGGTAGTATTGAGGAGGTGGGGAGGCTGCAGAAGGATTTGGATAGGTTAGGAGAATGGGCAAAGAAGTGGCAGATGGAGTGCAACGTGGGAAAGTGTGAGGTCATGTACTTTGGTAAGAAAAATAAAAGCATGGACTATTTTCTAAATGGGGTGAAAATTCAGAAGTCTGAAGTGCAAAGAGACTTAGGAGTTCTAGTCTAGGATTCTCTCAAGGTAAACTTGCAGGTTGAGTCAGTAGTCAGGAAGGCAAACACAATGTTGGCATTTATTTTGAGAGGACTTGAATATAAAAGCAGGGATGTACTACTGAGGCTTTGTAAGGCTCTGGTCAGGCCACATTTGGAGTATTGTGTGCAGTTTTGGGCCCCATGTCTCAGGAGGGATGTACTGGTCCTGGAACGGGTTCAGATGAGGTTCACGAGAATGGTCCCAGGAATGAAAAGCTTAACATATAAGGAACGTTTGAGGACTCTGGGACTATACTCATTGGAATTTAGAAGGATGAGGGGGGATCTAATTGAAACTTGCAGAATACTGAATGGCCTGGACAGAGTGGATGTTGGGAAGATGCTTCCATTGGTAGGAGAGACTAGGACCCGAGGGCACAGCCTTAGAGTAAAGGGAAGGCCTTATAGAACAGAGACAAGGAGAAACTCCTTCAGCTAGAGAGTGGTAAATCTATGGAATTCACTGCCACAGAAGGCTGTGGAGGCCAGGTCATTGAGTACATTTAAGACTGAGATGGATAGGTTCTTGATTATCAAGGGGATCAAGGGTTACGGGGAGAAAGTGGGAGAATGGGGTTGAGGAACTTATCAGCCATGATTGAATGGCGGAGCAGACTTGATGGGCCGAATGGCCTAATTTCTGCTCCGATATCATATGGTGTTATATTCTTATGGTCTTAAGTCAATGATCAGTTCCTTAGTTTTTCTGATGTTGCACCACATCACCAAGCCCTCTATTCTCCTTCCTGTATTCCGACCCATCCTTGTTTGATATCCATCCTACCACGGTGATGTTGTCAGCAAACTTATAGATGGTGTTTGTACGGAATTTGACTACACAGTCATGGCTGTACAGGGAGTACAGTAGGGGGCATCCGTGTGGGGCACCAGCGTTGAGGATTATCTTTGGGGAGGTGCAGTTGTCTATCTTCATGGATTGCGGTCTATGGGTCAGAAAGCTGAGGACCCAGTTGCAGAAGGTGGAGCCAAGATCTATGTCTCGGAGTTTTGCGATTATTCTGGAGGGGATAATGGTGTTGAAGGCGGAGCTGTAGTCTATGTAAGAGCTTGACGTCGGCGTCCTTGTTATCCAGATGTGCGGGGTTAGGGAAATGGTGTCGGCTGTGGATCTAAAACATTGGTAGACAAATTGCAGGGGATCGAGGCAGGCTGGGAGACTGGAGCTGAGGTGGGCCATGACCAGCCTCTTGAAGCACTTCATGATTGTTGAAGTCAGAGGGGATGATGGTGGTCTTCTTGAAGCAGGTGGGGACTTTGGCTTGTAGGAGGGAGGAGTTGAAGATGTAGGTGAATCTCTCCACCAGTTGATCCAAATAGGATCTGAGTTCTTGGCCAGGAACACTGTTCGGGCCCATTGCTTTCCTTGGGTTGACTCTCAGGAAAACTGATCTGACGTCTGCAGCAGTAAATGGGGGAACAGGTGTGTCTGGGGCTGTCGGGGCAGGTGACACCACGCCGCTGGCGTTCTGCTCGAACCGAGCATAGAAAGCTTTGTGTGCATCAGGGATGGATGTGTCTTTGCCTGATATCTTGTTCTGCTTCATTTGTTGTGTAGGCCTCACCATGGGTGGTAATTTCAATGCCATCAAGCCCTGATTACTCACTCCTACATTCACTGTTCAGTTACTACATACTGGCTGTGCAATTGGCAGATTGGATTGTGACACATTTGCTTTCTGAATTTCTAAAGGGAATGCCGAAGAACAGCAACAAGTGTAAATTCCTCAGCAGGTTTTAAGAGGTACAAAATACAAGGCAACGTTCACTTCTAATTGAGATGGCACCGTCCAAATTCAACCATATTCCTATAACACTCACATCACTCTAACATCCCACTCCCATCACCCTAAACTCCCACTCCCATCACCCTAACATCCCACTCCCATCAACCTAATGTCCCACTCCCATCACCCGAACATCACACTCCCATCACCCTAACATCCCACTCACATCACCCTAACATCTCACTCCCATCA